>NC_030417.2:6939121-7106621 GCF_001660625.3 Ictalurus punctatus
CAAAGTGCATGAGGGTACGATGGTCAGGTGTCCACAAACTTTTGGCTATTTAGTGTATTTTAAACTTATTTATGATAGAAAAATATGTAATGTCTAGTAAAAATATGTAATGTCTGCCATCTAATGATTTATTTCCTGTTCCACTATCAATAACTGGTTGAAATTAATATTAAGAAAATTGGCTATTTTAAATAATGATATTTAAACACCAATTTCCTAATCTTAACCAGTCTAAGAAAACGATGAAGTTTTGTTTCTAGTGTTGCACAAAATTGTTCTACATTTACTATTTAAAAAAAAAATCAATGTAGGCCTAATATAAGGGTATTATATAGACATTAGTCTATTTTACTTACCTAGTAGGAGCTTTCTTTAAAATGTTGTACTTTCATACACGTACTCGATGCAAAACTACTTCAGTTTTAACATTTTAGGTCTGTTTTTCATTCTTGTTGCTGTGATCATTTAAAGTTCTAATTGTGCAATATGTCATTTCTTTTGTGGTGCTTGACTGAGCGTCAGGGTGTTTTTGGTTATATGTGGGCGGTAAAAATGAACGGTGAGCATAGACAAAGAGCACACAGCCTGTTTAGTATTAATATCATCCCCTCATTTCAGAAATTGTTTTGTCAGAAAGATACTATGGCTTAACCTTTTAATCGTTTTGCTTTCTAAGCTTTTATGTGTTGCATTGTAGCCTTACTGTCTAATGTTTTAAAACTGTAACAGTTTATCTTTCTGTTGCTAATGCTAACTGGTTGACTAGTTTCATACCTGGCTGTGCGTATGATAGGAAACAAACATTTGATCAGTAGTCTTAAAATGAGAGTGCATGGAATTTTGAGCCTGTAAGAATCAGGAGAGTTGAGATATTTCTGTACCATTCATTTGTTTGATGATGATGATGGTTATCAGAGATTAAAGCTACTTTGTAATCTTCTTAATGAATGTAAGCATGAATTTAAGCTAAATCAACTGGGATCATTTGTGTATATTTAAACATACCGGCCACTTTATTGGGAAAACCATGTTAATACTGCTCTTAGAACACACTCGATCCTTCGAGTCCAGACGGTGTTGGAAATATTCCTTTGAGATTCTGATCCATGTTGACATGATTGTATCATATAATTGCTGCAGATTTTTCATGCTGCTAATCTCCAGTTTTACCGCATCCCGAAGCTGCTCTGTTGGTTCAGATCAGGTGCCAACGGAGGTCATTGAAGTACACTGAACTCATTGAACCAATTTGAGATGACTTGTGCTTTGTGATATGGCACATTATCTAGAAATAGCCATTATAAGACATGCAAAATTGTAGGTATAAAGTGATGCATGTGGTCAGCAACAATACAATACAAGCTGTGGTATTGGTATTAATGAGCCCAAACCAGCCCTTCTGGCACCAATAACCATGTCACCAATAACCATGTCACCAAAGTTATATATGAGAACACATTTTTCCCCTATTCTGATATTTGATGTGAACACAAACTCAAGCTCTTGACCTTTACCTGTGTGAGTTCATGCATTGTGTTGCTGCCACATGATTGGCTGATTGAATAATTGCATGAATGAGCAGTTGTTCCTAATGAAGTTTCTCTCTTAACTCTACTCCCCTATTGGTTAGTATTTTAATTTCTCCTGCTGTAATTGTAAACTAATTATGAGTTGGCATAACAGCTGCCAATGCATTTAAAGAGTTATAATGTGCATCATTATAGACTAAACAGTAATGACTTTATATTAAAGCAGCTTTCACAAGATTCACAGATGAGCTTTCAAACTACTGGTGTTTCTGAATATTTATGGCCAGTACATGTTAACAATATTATAAAGTATTTTATTCTGCACATCATAGTCATCCATCTCATGATTAAGACAATCTTATTTTGCAGAATTTGTTACCAATTAATGAGAAACTCTGGCAATATTAATTAAAGTTGTGATACTAAATAAACTACACAGACAACTGATGTATTTTTCTTAAAACATAACTAGTTGTGAAATTTTGTGGGTTTTTAATTCGCTTTTTGTTTCTCTTTTATGGTTTTTGTAGGTTTACTTTACCCAGAAGTAACATTGAGTTCTGAGTACAGAGAAAATATTTCTAGTATTTCCTCTAATAAACTTAAACTTAACTAAATAGAAGATTATTAAACTTTCCTTTTAAGACTTTTTTTTGGTACTAATTTCAAGCTTTGAATTTTCTTATTCCACTGGCAGATATTTTTGCTTCTTTCTAGAAATAAATGCATAAGATTAGTCTAGATATAGGTTTAATAATCAAATATTTGGTTTATAATGGGAAACACGAGATAAATTTGACCATATTCAATACATTTTTACTTGCCAAGATCTAGTTTTTACCGTAAAATAAACAGAAACAGAGCCATAATCTTTATTTATTGCGCAGTCCCATTTTTCAACTGCTCATGACTCTTAACTGTCATTTATTCACTGAGAGTGATGTTTAATTTCTTTGTCTTCTCACAATATTGCACAAATCATTTGTCCTGGCTTTACCATTGTTTATGCCATCGCACTATTGAATTCTCAAATCGGATTGGTCACAAGGCGTTGATTAATTTTGTGTAGCAGCACATGTCTGTCATTACCCGGCTGTAATGCAAATCACAGTTTTATATAAATGCACTCATTCTACTATGTTACCGTTTCATTAATAACAGCTAAAACGTAAGGACTTTATGGCAGATGTCCCGCATAATCTACAACTAATAGTAAACAGTGCAATGCAGATTGAGTTCAGTAGTGTAGATAACACTGTCACAGCAAGTTCGTATGTCAAGTCTGCAAAATAAACCAGAAAATTACAGATCAGTCTCCGCTCTCAGTGGCATCTTCCCCAGTGGCTTGCAGGTCAGCTAGCAATATTGAACCAACTATAGCTAGAGGTCAGCTATTGGTACGGGTTTTTAACAAAGATGTTGGTGAAATTAAGAAGGACAAGATATCTAAACTTTCTGAGGCTCTGGATAAAATTGCCAGTGGTCTGGAAAGCCAGTCGAAAAGAATGACCAAGGCAGAGCAATGGGTGAAGGACCACATTGCTGCCCTGTGTGTCACCTCATCGAGGCAGTAGCTAAATTAGATGCTGCTGCCTGATCAGCTAGACGACACAAAGAACTGGAGCAGATGGGACATCATAAGGATTCTAAACTCACCGGAGGGTTCAGAGCAAGAGAAACGCTGAATTTTTGAAGACATTGCTGCCATCTTTGCTCAGGCTTATCAGAAGGGGCTCATCAATCATGATCGTGCTCATCATACACTCAGGCCAAGAACTGTTTGTCCCTGGTGGTGATTATCAAACTGGTGACCTCAATTTATATGACACGTAGAGGATAGTGAACCATAAAGAGAAAGATTTCACCACATGACTCATCAAGAATTGATCATCTCTTTAATATCAAGAGTTGGCCCAAACATGCTATCACCTTTCTGTCATGACCCCCTCATCAACAGGGCCGTAGCCAGACTTTTCACAAATGCAGTGGCCGGGTTAGCTCAATGACCAGAAAAAGCTTCCTATCTGATATAAAAGGCACACACAAGAAATATTTTTGTCATCTATCAAGCTATAAAAAAGGTCATAGCTAATGTAACATTTGGCTCCATCTTACAATGTACACTAACATTACAAATCCAAATGTCATTAGCTACTATATCACTATTAACATTACAAGCAGATTCAAACTTGTGCAATAACTTTTCCCTCTTTATACACAACTGTCTATTTATGTTGTCGTCTTGTGCTGTATGTCGGCTCCATGTTTGTTGCATACACTTTATTTTAGCTGTAAGAGACCTTGACAGTCTCCTAACACAGAACAGAAGTCACTATCTTTTATACAAAACACAGATTGTTATTGTAAGGATATTGTTAAGATTCTGTAGACTCTTCACAATGCCAAAATATTCTGAGGATAAGGTTGAGGTTTTTGAAAAATAAATCTTTTGATACATGTTCCCTCCATACAATCTTATTTTGCTTAATGATGCACCCCAATCTGTACTGTGCATGTTTGTCATTTTACAAGATTACATCCTCTTGACTCACTGTTTTACAGACCTGCTTACCTTTATTTCTTATAAGGCATTTATGGGCAATAGAGCCCATCCTCCTGGACTGGGAAAAAACATTTCTCAGTACTGGTTTATTAAAATAGTCAACAATCAGTTTTGAAATGAACAGATTTCATCATTTATACAACCAAAAGTGAGGCCCTTTGCCATCCTGTTAACCCACTTTTTCTACAGCTGGCTTTCTACAGATTTACAATTTTCAGTTTCCAATTTCCTGTTATTGAGCACGGTTGACTCATTTCTATTACGGTATGATTTTATGAAATGCTGCAATCTCCAAGCCCAAGGATGAGGAGCAGACTACTGAGTCCATAGGTAATAGTCTAATACACAGATTAGCCATAACATTAAAACCACCTGCTTAATACTGTGTAGGTCCACCTTGTGCTAACAAAACAGCCCTCACCCTTCGAGGCATGGACTCCACAAGACCTCTAAAGTGTGCCCTAAGTTGCAAGGTGTGACCTCCATGGATCAGACTTGTTTGTAAAGATGAGATTGAGATCTGGGGAATTTGGAGGTCAAGACAACACCTCTACATTAGGGAATTCCATTGCCATGAAGGGGTGTACTTGGTCTGCGACAATGTTTAGGTAGGTGCTGTGTGTCAAAGTAACATCTGCATGAATGCCAGGACTCGAGGTTTCCCAGCAGAACATTGCCCAGAGCATCACACTTCCTCTGCCGGCTTGCCTTCTTCCCATGGTGCATCCTGGTGCCAACTCTTCCTAAGGTAAGCGACGCACACGTACCTGGCCGTCCACACGATGTAAAAGAAAACGTGATTCATCAGACCACGTCCACCTTCTTCCATTGCTCCATGGTCCAGTTCTGATGCTCACGTGCCCACTGTAGGAGCTTTCGAATGTGGACAGGGTCAGCATGGGCACTCTGACTACTACTGTGACTATGCAGCAAGCTGTGATACACTTTGTGTTCAGACACCCTTCTATCATAACCAGCATGAACTTTTTCAGCAGTTTGTGCTACAGTAATTCTTCTGTGGGACTGGACCAGAAGGGCTAGCCTTTGTTCCCCACGTACATCAATGAGCCTTGGGCACCAATCACCTGCCGCTGGTTCACTTGTTGTCCTTCATTGGACCACTTTTGGTAGGTACTAACCGCTGCAGACCTGCTGATTTGGAGATGCTCTGACCCAGTCGTCTAACCATCACAATTTGTCACTCAGATCTTTACGCTTGCCCATTTTTCATGCTTCCAACACATCAACTTTGAGAACTGATTGTTTACTTGCTGTCTAATATATCCCACCCCTTGACACGTGCCACTGTAACGAGATAAACAATGTTATTCATTTCACCTGTCAGTGGTTTTAAACTTATGGCTGATCAGTGGAGAAAGACAGTACTTCATAGGATGCAGTGTACTACTGAGATGCTTAGCAGTATTGATCCCAAAAATTCCCTCTTTGTGCAAAGTGGAAGAAAGAGTTTTTTCAACATTTTTCAGCTGCATTTGGCCATGTCCTGTATTAATTACTGGCATTTAAAAAGGGAGTCATGATTAGTTTTACTGAATGTCCCAAGTCTAGATTCCTCTTTAACAAAAGCACAAAACAATTCTGAGCAACTTATTTATTAGTAAGCATGTGTGTGGATCAAGGACGTGTGTGGGTCACCCCGTGGCAGATGGAATTTTTTTAAAGCGTTTAAGCTTAACTCTTAAGGCAAGTAAGACACTATTTATAAGGTGCAGTAACCTTATGGCAAATGGTCTGCACTTATATAGTACTTTTATCCAAAGCGCGTTACACTGTCTCATTCACCCATTCACACACACACTCACACACCAATGGTAGCAGAGCTGCCATGTAAGGGGCTAACTTGCCATCGGGACCAACTTGGGGTTCAGTGCCCAACGACATACCGACATGTGGAGTCATGTGGGCCAGGAATCGAACCGCCAACCCTACGATTAGTGGACAACCCGCTCTACCACCACTTATCCTTATAACTGTCACACATTTATTGGTGCCATTCGAGTCCTTCTAAGTACAAGTGAGGTACAAAAATGCAGTCAAGTTTCTGGTTCTTTTTCTTTTTTGTCCGCTTTTTTTTTTTCTCTGCCATGTACACATTGTTTGTTGTGAATAATGTGTCCAAGCCTGCACTAAAAACCTTCTCATGTACTGAAATGTCAGTAGTGCTGTCATTATTGTTTCATATTATGTTTAATAATTCTATAAAATATATATATATAAAAAAAGAAGAGAGTGAGGGTGTTCTTCACGCTCTTTTTATTCCATCTACACGCGTAAAAAGCGCAAAAAAAAAGAGCACTGAAGCTGGAAAAACAAAATTTCTGTTACAGGTTATGTTTAATAGAAGCAGGTTTTTTTGATTACCTTACATTAGATCGTAAAAAATTCACACTGCTAGTTGATACTTAAAGACACACATCCTGTAGGCTACACTACCCTACCACAATAATTTTATTTAATGCCCAACCTAAAAAAAAAAAAGAAGCCATGTCATCACCTCCTCCTGAGATCATTTTCTCTTAAAGAACATGAAAGAGAAAGGTTACAGCTAGAGAGGATAAAGAGGGTGTGCGTAATTGTTTGTGTATTTGAATGGAAAGGTCAGATGTTCCATGCCAAAATGCAGGTGTGTGTGTGTGTGTGTGTGTGTGTGTGTGTGTGTGTGTGTGTGTGTGTGTGTGTGTGTGTGTGTGTGTGTGTTAGAGAGAGGGAAAGTGCAAAAGAGAGAACAACTAATCCCTCATGCAGTGTGTATTCTCAAAGGATGCTAATCACTGATTCACCCACGGTGTTTGTCTGAGTGTGAGGTTACATATTATATAAAAATGTGGATTAAACACTGTCCTGCTGTCACTATGGCAAACGTGAAACACTTACGTGAAAATATGTGAGTGTCTCTAAAGACTAGTCATGAAGACTCACTTCTAAGAAATTTCTAGCGTTGTTCTTTACTTACAAGATTATGCATTGTAATTTTCATTAGTTTATATAATTTTGTGATGTTCATGTGATGATTATATTTATTCATTTTATAATATTGTGACATGTTTTGTAAATATTTCATTACTTTTTGAACTCATGCATAGCTGTTTTGTTGGCTATATAGAGCAATCAGCCATAACATTAAAACCACTGACAGGTGAACTGAATAACATTGATTATCTAGTTACAGTGGCACGTGTTAAGGGGTGGGATATATTAGACAGCAAATCAACAGTCAGTTCTCAAAGTCGATGTGGTGGAAGCAGGAAAAATGGGCAAGCGTAAAGATCTGAGCGACTTTGACAAGGGCCAAATTGTGATGGCTAGATGACTGGGTCAAAGCATCTCCAAAACAGCAGGTCTTGTGGGGTGTTCCTGGTATGCAGTGGTTAGTACCTACCAAAAGTGGTCCAATGAAGGACAACCAGTGAACTGACGCCAGGGTCATGGGCGCCCAAGACTCATTGATGCACGTGGGGAGCAAAGGCTAGCCTGTCTGGTCCGATCCCACAGAAAAATTACTGTAGCACAAACTGCTGAAAAAGTTCATGCTGGTAATGATAGAAAGGTGTCAGAACACACAGTGCATCACAGCTTGCTGCATATGGGAGAGCATCAGAACTGGACCTTGGAGCAATGGATGGTTTGATGAATCACGTTATCTTTTACATCGTGTGGATGGTTGGGTGCGTGTGCTTCGCTTACCTGGGGAAGAGTTGGCACCAAGATGCACTATAGGAAAAAGGCAAGCCGGTGGAGGAAGTGTGATGCTCTGGGCCGTGTTCTGTTGGGAAACCTTGGATCCTGGCATTCATGTGGATGAGCTGGACAAACAAGTCCCATCCATTGAGGCCCCACCTCACAACTTACAGGACTTAATAGTTCTGCTGCTAATGTCTTCGAGCAAGATACCACAGCACACCTTCAGAGGTTTGTGGAGTCCATGTTACAATGGCTCAGAGCTGTATTGGAGGCACCTTGGGAACCTATACTGTATTAGGCACATGGTTTTAATGTTATAGCTGATTGGTGTATGTGATATACATTGATGAGTGTTCTGCTTAATGTAATGCACAATAAACTTTACATTTTAAAGAAATAAAAATATGTAAATGAAATGTTTCAATCGTTGGTCTATATAATTGGCTATTATTAATAAACATTGCTGTCCAAATGTTTGTGGAGACCTGACCAGGACACAAATATGTCCTTGTTGAACATCTTATTCCAAGGCATTAATATACTGTAGTAGGCTTCCAGTTACTTGAGATTTTTCAGTCGGTGGAGTGTACAGTGGAGGCTTCCTTTTGAGTCTATTTGAAGGAAACAAATGAATTGTTCCTTCATAGAATAGTAATTTATTCGTGTTACTATTTCTTCTACTGCTACAGTATACATCATCCATCATCCTTATTATCAGCTTTATTATCATATTTCTTAGCTACACGGGGCGGCTGTGGCTCAGGTGGTAGAGCGGGTTGTGCACTAATCGTAGGGTTGGCGGTTCGATTCCCGGCCCACATGACTCCACATGCCGAAGTGTCCTTGGGCAAGACACTGAACCCCAAGTTCCTCCCCATGGCGAGTTAGCGCCTTGCATGGCAGCTCTGCTACCATTGGAGTGTGAATGGGTGAATGAGAAACCGTGTAAAGTGCTTTGTAGAACTGCTAAGGTTAAAAAAGCACTGTATAAGTGCAGACCAGACCATACCAGACCCTAATACATAATTTCAAGTAATAACAAAATGTGAAGTATAGACCTATTCATTTGTTTAAACATGAATTTTTGTGATATGCAAATCAGAGCATTTTAATGACCTGCGCTCTTTGCATATTTCTTTCTTTCTTTTTTTTTTTTTAAATCTTGTACATTTTTCATTTATAAATTTGAGTGTACTTTTGCCAGTTTATTTATTTGTTTGTCGTGTTTAATTGTACATTTATTTCTGCACATGTTAATGTGGAACACGTTTAAATGTAGATGATTATTATGGTCTTACAGTAAATGGGATGAATGCAGTGTGTTAAATCAATAAAGGCAGAACTGGGAAACACTGCTTTAGATCCTTTGACTTTTCTATACTTTTTATCTTGTACACTGTCTATTTATTTTTCTCCTTTACAGCAGAGGGAGCAGAGAGACTAGCTGCAATGCGTTCTGATTCACTGGTGCCCGGCACTCACACTCCTCCCATTCGTCGGAGAAGTAAGCTAGCAAGCCTGGGACGACTCTTCAAGCCGTGGAAATGGAGGAAGAAGAAGAGTGACAAGTTTAAACAGACATCTGCAGGTACACCCACACACACATTTAAAATATACCACAAATAATAGTTGAAAGTCTTTAGGCACTATTGGCATTTGCTATTGTGTAACAGAAGTAATTTCTTTAGTCTTAGAGAGAAAGATGTCCACACGGCAAAGCAGAGAGGAGTTGATCAAGAGAGGAGTACTGAAGGAGGTCAACGAGAATGGTATTGACAAGCATACAGTGCATCTGGAAAGTATTCACAGCGCTTCACTTTTTCCACATTTCGTTATGTTACAGCCTTATTCCAAAATGGATTAAATTCATTATTTTCCTCAAAATTCTACAAACAATACCTCATAATGACAACGTGAAAGAAGGTTGTTTGAAATCTTGGGGAAGGGTACAGAAATATTTCTGCAGCATTGAAGGTCCCAATGAGCACAGTGGCCTCCATCATCTGTAAATGGAAGAAGTTTGGAACTGCCAGGACTCTTCCTAGAGCTGGCCGCCCGGCCAAACTGAACGATCGGGGGAGAAGGGCCTGGGTCAGGGAGGTGACCAAAAACCCGATGGTCACTCTGACAGAGCTCCAGCGTATCTCTGTGGAGAGAGGAGAACCTTCCAGAAGAACAACCATCTCTGCAGCACTCCACCAATCAGGCCTGAATGGTAGAGTGGCCAGACGGAAGCCACTCTCAGACCATGAGAAACAAAATTCTCTGGTCTGATGAAACAAAGATTGAAATCTTTGGCCTGAATGGCAAGCGTCATGTCTGGAGGAAACCAGGCACCAGTCATCACCTGGCCAATACCATCCCTACAGTGAAGCATGGTGGTGACAGCATCATGCTGTGGGGATGTTTTTCAGCAGCAGGAACTGGGAGACTAGTCAGGATTGAGGGAAAGATGAATGCAACAATGTACAGAGACATCCTTGATGCAAACCTGCTCCAGAGCGCTCTGGACCTCAGACTGGGGCGAAGGTTCATCTTCCAACAGGACAACGACCCTAAGCACACAGCCAAGATAACAAAGGAGTGGCTACAGGACAACTCTGTGAATGTCCTTGAGTGGCCCAGCCAGAGCCCAGACTTGAACCCGATTGAACGTCTCTGGAGAGATCTGAAAATGGCTGTGCACCGACGCTCCCCATCCAACCTGATGGAGCTTGAGAGGTCCTGCAAAGAAGAATGGGAGAAACTGCCCAAAAATAGGTGTGCCAAGCTTGTAGCATCACTCTCAAAAAGACTTGAGGCTGTAATTGGTGCCAAAGGTGCTTCAACAAAGTATTGAGCAAAGGCTGTGAATACTTATGTACATGTGTTTTGTTTTTTTGTTTTTTTAAAAATAAATTTGCAAAGATTTCAAACAAACTTCTTTCATGTTGTCATTATGGGGTATTGTTTGTAGAATTTTGAGGAAAATAATGAATTTAATCCATTTTGGAATAAGGCTGTAACATAACAAAATGTGGGAAAAGTGACGCGCTGTGAATGCACTGTACATAACAACACGCATTATAACAACATGCATTATTGTTAGAGCATCAACACGGTGCTAATATTTTACTCAGATTTTTGTTTTTCTCTGTTTCTAGATGAGCTAGCAGTGGAGAGTGAGCACATGTTCATGTCTGAGTTGGACAGACTGGCAGTTATTAGTGCTGTATCTGAAGCCCAGGAAACAAATGGAGAAGGAACAGGTATTTAAATTCAAAAGGTTATCAAGTTGTTATCAGGCTTTTCACCGTGAGCACTGCTGTAACTGTCCTTTTGTTAGTTTACTTCCCACTGAAATACAGTGGATATAAAAATTCTACACACCCGTTAAAATTGTGGTTATTGTAATATAAAAAATGAAAAAAAGAGAGTCGTTTTTTTCCTTCTTTAATGTGATCTAGCAACCAACAAAATTCATGTGAAAAATAACCTGGTTGCACAAGTGTGCACACCCCTTCACTACTACCTTTTGCTTGTAATACAGCACTAGTCTTTTGGGGTAAAAGTCTACCATCTTTGCACTCTTCCTTAAAAAAATGGTCCAGATATCCATCAAATTCAGTGGGGATCTCCTGTGCTCAGCCCACTGGCTCGCTCATTAGGGTACATTCATACATTTAACATCTATATCCTGAATTTATATATTTCTGTAAAGCTGCTTTGGGACAATGTCAATTGTTAAAAGTGCTATACAAATAAAACTGAATTGAATTGAAAGTTATTCCACAGGCTTTCAATAGGATTTAGTTTTGGACTCTGGCTGGACCATTCCAAAACCTTGATCTTCTTCTTCTGAAGCTGTTCCTTTGTTGTCTTGGAGTTGTGCTTTTGCTCGTTATCGTGCTGGAACGTGACATTTTTCTTCATCTTCAGTTCCTACCTGAAGAGAATCAGCCCCATAACATGATGCTGCCACCACCATGCTTCACCATGGGTATGGTGTTCTTTGGGTGATATGCTATAATGTTTTTGGCCCAAAAACATCTTTTAAAATTATACTCAGAACATTCTACCAAAACACATTTTGCCACATTGTTAAATTCAAGGTGATTATATGTATGTTTGGCAAAATTTTGGTAAGCTTGGTAGAATTTCTTTTCACCCTACCCCATAGCCCAGACATGTGAAGAATAAGATTGTTGTCACTGTCAATATGTGGCCAGCATTTGCCAGATATTCCTGATTGATACGTTCTCACCTTGAGATCCCGTACATGCTTTGTGAGACTGTGGCTTCAGTAGTCAGATGAAAATAGTGAATGATAATTACATTTGTACAATTGAGTTTGAATGTGATTGGTTAATTTTAAGCACAGTCACATGCCCCATTATAAAAGGGTACATACAGTTATGCAACCAGGTTACTGTAATCCCCCCCCCAATGTTTGTTTTTTGCTTGAATTTTGTTGGATGCTGTATCACAATAAAGGTGGAAAAAGATCTCATATATTTATTTTGGTTTAATTTTTTTTACATTATAAAAACAATTTTAACAGGGGGTGCAGACGTTTTCTATCCACTGTAACTCCCAAATCAGGAATCATGTATTTCATCTGCATTTAACTCCTACTGTTGTTTTTGTCTTTACTGGTACAGAAACTCAGTTGTCAGGGGAAACAGGGGTGTGTCTAGCAGGCCACACCCCAAAGCCAGCTCCAGACACACCCCCTGCAAAAGGCATTCCACTACCAAGTGATGGCATGGACATCCCCCTGACCAAACCATTAGTGCTAAAGCAACCGCCTGCCTTACCTCCAAAACCATATAGCAGAATACCCAACCATTTAACAGGTATATACCTGTTAAGCATATAATCACATTTTCCTTTCTCTTCCACTTCCTGACCCACTCCCACCTGACTTACTTTTTTTTCGCTCTCTTGCTCATTCACGCTTAATGCTTGACTTCTTTGTCGTTCTCTAGACCCTTTAGGAAAATTCTCCCCACCACTTCCCCCCAAAAAAGTGATGATCTGTGAGCCGGTGCCCTCCTTCCAGCTCCGATACCCACAGCCCTCAACCATGCACACACACTCCCTAACCCACACACACCCTTTGCATCATCCCACACTCCCGCTTTCCCTCCATCCCCCGAGCCGCATCATCGAGGAACTTAACAAAACTCTTGTGTTTACCATGCAAAGACTGGAGAGGTGAGTGTATGTGCTTTGGGTTTGTGTTTGGATATATATAAAGTTAGATATGGCTGTGTAGTTGTAACTTTTGCAAAAGTAGTATTTTTCCTCTCTACTACCGTTTTAATATTTAACGACTTGTCATAATTTTTTCTTTTGCCTTGGTGCATGCAAACACTGCCCCCTAGTGCACATATTCATGTGTCAATCAGCCCTAACCGCTCTGCTCCATGGTGTGCAGTTCTGTACTGCAGGCTGTACCGTCAGTACAAATGGAGAGTGAAGAGGAGAAAGAGAATCGAGATGCAACGCACCAACTTCTGCCCAACGCTCACACTTTCAACGCACATCTCACCAACACACTCCCACCCAATGCTCGCATGTACATCCCACCCACGCATGAAGACGACGACGATGAGGAGGAGGAGGAAGAAGATGATGACTCTTTATTTACAAGTATGTGGGTACTTTCTGTCAGGCAGTGATTCAAGATTAAACTTTTGTTTATGGAAGGATCGAGTAGTAAGTCACTTTAAAGCCAGAGTTATACTTGCATAGTTGCATTCAAACAAACAGAAACATAACTTTTAGAAGCTTCAGTTTACAGTCTATTGCAGAAAAGTCATATATCTTCAATTTTTGTAGTACAAAATATAGTGACTTTGGGCAAACCTAAAAGTATAAATATTATAAAATATAAATACTTTACAATTTTGTAATCCAAGAGATAGGCATGGAATATTTGAACCTAACCTATATATATTTGTGTGGACAATTTGCATGAATAAAATAGTCCCAGATTTCTATTGCTTTTATCATGCAAGTATTTGAATCAACTTTAAATGATCTATGTTTTGGGAATTCTTATTAAATATAAAAAATCATTCAACATTTGAATATTTCTTTTGATCATTTTGCCTTTGAGATAGAAGAGGACGGAGATCTTGTCCTGTTTCTGAATGCTACTTTAAAATCATATTAAAGTTCACTTTTTAATTGTAGATCCATATGCTGTGGACAACATTGCAAAATGTAAAAACTCTTAAAATGGTATTATTATATATCTTCCCAATAAAATTGGTGTATATGTATTAGTTGCACTATTTAACATTAGTATCACTGATGAATAAATATGAAACTTTGATCAGATGTACTGTACAAAGGGAATAGCTGGTATTGTTGATTAACACAACACAAAGATAAAAAGCAGGGAAGTATGTGTGATATGAGGGAACTATAATTTCCCTTCTTGTAACAATATTCATTTAATAGACATCTATGATCTCTATACACCATTGTTCATAGCTTCCTCAACTCCTGACATCTTCATGGTTTACTTTGTTATTCAAAATCTATGGGACACAGTCACAAAGGTATTCTGGTGCTGGTGAGGTATGTTTTGGTTCTGACCTGCCCCCTATTTGTCAGAGCTTTTTTTAAAAAAAATAAAAATAAAAAAATTATATATATATATATTTACATCATTTGTCATTTATTCATCTTCAGTAATTGCTTTATCCTGGTCAGGGCTGTGATGTATGTAGAGCCAGTCTCTGGAACACACAGGGAGAATTCACTCCAGATTGGACGTTAGTCCATTGCAGGACACCATGCACACACACACTCATTCACGCATATGGGAAATATCGCATAACCAATCTGCCCGTTATATGTTTTCGGACGGAGGGAGGAAACCAGGGAACCCAGAGGAAACCCTTGTGAACACGCACAACACCGCACAGACAGTAACTCGATCTCAGGCTCAAACCCAGGACCCTAGAGCTGGGTACCAGATGCAGACATGCATTTAAGTTCGAATTCCACATTTAGATCATGTCCAAAACTACAAAATACACACTAAGTGGTATTCCTAAATAGTTATTACACCAACAGTGTTTTGACATACTATTTAATGTGGTAGTATCCCACTCCCTAAGAAATTCTGACCAATCTCTATTGTTCCGGCAGAGCCTCTATAATGCAGTGCACTGACAGCCCTTAGTAAGTGTAGTAACAATTGAAACTATTTCAAGGACAAGGGAGTTATATATAAAAATAAAGTGTTCTATATATCATGAATATTTTGAACACAGCCCAATTTTAGGATTATGGAACACCTCCTTTCTTTTTCAACTTGGGTTGTGTGTGTGTGTGTGTGTTGGCAGGTAGTCTGGCTCTGAGGATCCTGAGAAAAGACTCACTTGCAATAAAACTGAGTAACCGACCATCAAAGAGAGACCTGGAGGACAAGAACATTCTGCCCATGTTGACTGACCAGGAAAGACTGGAGTGCAGACAGCAAATTGGCACTAAACTCACACGGTCAGTGTACACACACACACACACACACACACGCATCACTACAACACATAGATATTAACAGATACTGTTTGTCTTTTTGTAGGAGGCTCAGCCTGAGACCAACGGCAGAGGAGCTAGAGCAACGAAATATCCTAAAACGTAGGTCAGATAGACAAAAAAAACTCCACACATCCATGCACACACCTAAGAACTGTATGCATAGGCTCAACTACTAAACAAAAGGACTATGTTACAACTCCGTGAGCCCCTAGTTAGTCAAACCCTTCATTGAGAAGATACAGGTGCAAGAACCAAATGCGCCGAGGCTCCTGAATGACACAAAAGAAGTATTCACCCTATCTTCGTGAGGTCAAATCTCGATGATGGTACAGCCATCCTTGGCTGGGAAATTGGACATACTCTCTCCAACATGTTAAGCACAGACACACTAACCAATCGTTTGCGCCTGTAAGCTCATGTATGCGGAACAGGGATAGCTTTTTTCTCAGACTACTCAACACTGGCCTGTGACACCATGTTCAAAAAGATGCAGTTGGCTGGATTCTCTTGTCTCATAGGACGTGTTAGCCTTTACCCTCCCCAGTTGGAAGCTGTCATATGATAAGGGAGAGCTGTCTGAGGGAAGGGAGTTGGCAGGTGAAGAAATTACGGCGAAAAATTGGGGGAAAAACAATTTTATACATTATATATATTATGTATTAACGTGAAAATAAGTAGACAAATGCACCTCTCGTTCAACTTCTCTTTCTCTGGTAGCACGAAATGAGCAGGAGGAACTTGAGGAGAAGAGAGAACTCAAGAAAAGGCTGTCACGGAAGGTGAGATGATGGGCTTTCTCATGAGAACAGATATAACACATCAAATACTATAGTATAGTAACCTAGTATTGTCTGAGTAAGGGTTAAACTAGAATTGTGAAACATACTAATATTTATGTGACTGTAAAACATTAACCAGTATTTCTAATGACACTACGCTTTCTCTACTGGATCAGTTGCGATAATATGGCTTTCTTGGATTATACCACTCTCTCTCTCTCTCTGTAGTTGAGTCAAAGGCCAACAGTTGAGGAATTGAGGGAGGCAAAAATTCTTATTCGGTTCAGCGATTATGTAGAGGTGGCTGAAGCTCAGGACTACGACAGACGGGCAGACAAGCCCTGGACCCGCCTTACTGCTGCAGACAAGGTCAGCCATCATAAAAATTCAGTTTCCCTGACCGTTTGATAATACTTATTAGAATCAATGGTTTTCGAAACGACATTCTTTTTCCAAAAAACTCATTCTCACCAATCTGTAGCATTATGGTTTTTTTTTCTTTTTAGGCTGCCATAAGGAAGGAGCTCAATGAGTTCAAAAGCACAGAGATGGAGGTGCACGAATCAAGTCGACATCTAACCAGGTGATCATGTGAACACATTCATGCCAACGTTTACTACCCTGTCATTAAATCATACTCACCGGTTTTCTTACTTCTTATTCTAGGTTTCACCGACCGTAGTGCTGATTGCTGAGCAAAAGCACAGGGCATTACCAATGACAAATTCACCTCTGGGATGTATGGAGTCTAATGTGCTGGGATCAAACTGTGCAAGGATTGGGACTAAACGCAGAGACTATGTTACTATTCTGATCTGACATCAGGAGAAGAAACAGGTGCCCAAGTTCCCAAGACGACCTGACTTGCCTAGATTCACCAAACCCTGACCAACTGTCATGACGAACGTGTGTGTGTGTGTGTTCTGGCTGAAGTGTTGAATGATATTTTGTGCTCTGGCAGTACACTTAAATATTCTGTACCAGTGTTGTTTGATTAAACAAATGAGGTGGGTGTAAATTTGTGCACGCGGCCCTGTAACTGGTCATAAACCCATTTTTCTAGGTGTCAAACAAGAAAAACATGCAAACATAAGAGAATCTTAATATTCTAACAACACACATCATTTTTCAATATATTTACTTATATACCTTAATATACGTTTAGTTTCCATTTTCTGTCGATCTGGCCTCAGTGATAACTAAAGCCTTTTTCCACCAACAAAACGAAACCAAAAGAATCCAGATGTTTTTTTCTCACTCTGGCCATAATGAGACATTTCCTGTCTGACAGTTGCGCCAAATAAGTGACCGAACCAAGCAATAATTTGTCTGTGTCCTGAATGTCTGGTTTTGACACGTCTTATGTTTTGATTGTGGCTGTAATATTGAGTATGAGGCACTTGAATATGAGCAGCTCGTTTTTACTGCTTTAATCTGAGAAAAGGCTCCATGCAGTGCATACTTTTTATCTTGAAAACTAAAAGTGCACCTCGGTGAGTTTGAGGAAGCATTTCGAACGCACTCCCGTCCATCTGTGCGCCGTTTACATCCGTTTACAAGATGGAGGCCAAAAATTCTTCAGTGATTGTGCTGAAACAAAAGTAATTGATGATGATTACATTTTGCTTTTTGTATTGTTCATTCTCCCTATTTAAAATATGGTTAAGGTGTACAATGTGTCACAACATAGTTTTAAATCCTTTCAGCATTGACTTCCATGTGGATTTGGAGTGGTGTGTTTTGTTTACAGTCTTGCCCAAATGCTCCTCTCCTGCTGCTATTAGCTGAGAGATTTAATGAAAGGAGGCGGCACATGTCTTGTTTTACCTTTCTGGGTTTTTTTTCCTCTCGACAAAATGTATGCAGTTTCTGATGTAAAGGACACTTAATAAAAAGATCTGTTTGAAGTAAGACATGGGGCTGAGGGCGTTTGATCGCACAACTTTCTGTGCAATATCGCAACAGTGAACACGTTTAAATTCTTTTCCAAAAGCAGAATCACCGGCATCAAGACTGTGACTCACTGACCACCAAATTATTGGTTTCCTCTTTTGTGTTGCTTTTCCAGGCTTTTACCGCAGCCTCTTTCAGTTATTTGTTTCAGGGGGTTTCTCCCTTCAGTTTCTGTCATCAGGTGCAATGCAGTGGTTTCTTTCTTTTTCAGGACATTCCAAATGGATGTACTGGCTGTACCCAAAGTTTGTGCAGTGCATCTGATTGATTTTCCCTCTTTTCTCCCATAGACAGCTCTCTGATCTTCATGTTGGTTTATCCTTTTTAACAACAAATGCAGACTTCACAGGTGAACCTGAAGGCTAAAGCCAAGAGTAGATGTTCAGAGCTATTTATTGTTTAAACAATCAATCTAAGAGGACACACCTGGGTAACAAGAAACACCTGTCAGTCGTCGATATTTTTGCTTGCCCACGAACCAGTTGGTCTGATACAAAATGTGCTATGTTCTTTGTTATTTAACACGTCTACATACAAATACATATAAAAGCTGAAGCTCTGAACTCTCATTCATCATCTGATCTCAAACCCAAATGTCTTGGCGTTCCAATAGTTTTGGAGGGAACTGTATAATCCCTTTCGGGGTTTCCATTTTTGAGAATAACACAAGAATTAAAAGTTTTATCAAAAGGTTTTTACCTACTTTATTACCCCCCCTCAAATGCATGTGCTAATTCCGATCATACACGAGCAAACATTAATTAATCAGACAAAGTAATGTACATGACTATTACTCTTCAGTTTAGCAGATTATTAAAAGGATTACCCACCTTGTTCAATCAGACAGAAAATTTCATTCAGACTGACCTCAATTTCTGTCTACATGAACATCTTCTATTCTGACCTAGCTATCAGTCGAGTTATTAGGCTGTATGTAAATGTAGCCATGGAGCTGTAGAGTCTGAAGATCATAAGGTGCTCACAGGCACCACACAGTTCTCAGAGTGCACACAGAGTTCACTTAAACAGAGTGCATGGGCGTACCACAGTACTTGTGCCACAGTTCTATGGCTTTGGTCACTATGGCATCCGTGTTCTCCTGCGGCATCTATAAAAGGAGAAACCAGCAATAAATAAATGTAGAAGTGTGAGTAGGAATGTAATACATCCATCCATCTTCTATACCGCTTATTACCGCTTATTTACCGCTATACCGACCAGGGTCGCGGGGAAACCTGGAGTCTATCCCAGGGAGCATGGGGCACGGGGTACACCCTGGACAGGGTGCCAACCCATTGCAGGGCACACTCACTTACCCATTCATACACTACGGACACTTTAGACATGCCAATCAGCCTACCATGCATGTTTTTGTACTGGGGGAGGAAACCGGAGTACCGGAGGTATGAGGCGAACGTGCTAACCACTAAGCCACCGTGCGCCCCATGTAATATATTAATTAAAAAAAAGTAATTAAAAAAAATCGACTTCAAAAGATGATGCTCCAATTTATTTTCCAGCGACAGCATCTGTAGTGTGTCGGGTTGAAACCAAAGACAATCAAATGTTGGCTATACACACAATGGGCAGCTAATCTCTGTCACCAGCTCTTCAAACAGCTTGAATGAGTTCATGAAACCATCCCATAAAACAATGTGGTTCGTATAAACATGTATTGACAGCAACAACTGCCCTTAGGCTTGCATGATAAAGGAGTTTTGAGTACAACAGGTTTTTCTGTTCTCAGTACAAGAAAACATTTGGAAATCAGTCAGGGTTGGGTGGATAGAGAGCAGGTTAAAAAAGCTGAGTAGTCCTCCCTTTCCAAATACACACTGTTATTCAAGTTACAGTAAAAATATACAGCATATTAACATCTCAGCTCCTTAACAATGAAAATGTGTATAGTGAGTATGAATGCAAGTGTGCAAAAACAGTACACGACATAAGTAACTGTGTGTGTATATAAAAATGTGTTCTCTCACATTGCTCAGGAAGTTTACCACTGCATCTGATTGACTCATTCCCATGAGCTTGATCTTGTAGCTCAGCAATATCTCCATAGCCACGAAAACCAAGATTTTACAGGAACCGCTGATCACCTTGTCCCAAACTCTGTTGACACACATTACCAACGCAAGACAGGAATCAAAATAGTCATACTAGAAAGACACAAGCACACCTCAAACCTCCCTACAATATCAATGAATATAACAGAACACTAAATTACTAGTGATAAGAATTTGCATGCATGAGCCATACCATGTATGATTGGGTTTGTGGGAAAGGGTTTTTTAGGCAATGAGGGTACAAAGGTATTAACAGGGTGGCTTTGTTGAGGCATTAACAGGGGGATGGATCAGCTATAGGGCTCAGAAATTCCAGAAAATGTAAGCGCATATTTCTTGCGAATATCAAATGAAATGAAATATCGACTTACAACCAATAAAACCACAACCCAGGATTCAGTCTGTTCAATCTGTCTTTTAGGAGAACGCTTATTACTCTCATGCTTATCATTTTACCATTCTAAATAAATTTCATTATCATTACAAACATAAAATCAGTATTTGAGGCAGAACAACAATATTACTATTTTATCTGTTTAAAGTGTATTAATGTGTACTGCATTTTAAAGGGGTTTTTCTTCACAAGACAACCATGTTTTGAAAGCCAATTAGAACTTGTGTTTATATAACACCTGCATTTTCTCTCTACTTACGCTGTGTTCAGATTTGTTTATGCAGAATGTGTCCTGGACTGTACCATTAATAATAATAATAATAATAATAATAATAATAATAATAATAATTTTTAAAAAATCAGCATCAAATGAAGGAATGAATGGCCAACAGCTCCTTCATTTTGCCTCTCCAAGTCATTTATTCTGTTACTTTTTTCTACTGACTTTCATTTTTTATTTCCTGTTGTGGCTTTGTTTTAACTATTTGGATTTGAGTGCGTTGATGGGCAAAGTTCAGCTAGACTGTTTGTGTTTTTGTGGGATTTTACCCCACAAATGTGACAACAAAACTGTAGTCTTGGTTTTCCAGTGTATCCATATGGAAATAATATGAGTAAAATAGCTTCTACATCCTTTTGCTCCTTACTGCCAGAGTGGTTTCCTTCAGAACTAGCGGAGTTTTCCTGTTTGCTCATTTCCTTCCCGAGTACTAAAAGCAAACTATAAATGCGTGTTGTCTTTCCCATTCTCAACTTGTCAAGGTGTTAAAGAAGTGGATTTCAGACGCTGAGTATGGAAACTCTAATCCTTTGATTTTGGTTAATCTTGTTATTGTTCTGTCAAAATCTCCATTCAAAGAGTGCATCAAGACATGTTATAGGTGATGGTATTCCTAATATTTGATTTACTACTACTACAAGACATGTGGCATATTGTTTAAGCTAGCATGGATGGTGTGGACACAGAGTAACTAATCTTCAGTAATCTTTCATGTTTAATTTATGTTGTTGAAACTTGGTAACTTTCCAAACCGTTTATGCACTTCAAGTTAGGATTGCAAAGTTGTTTGTTCTGGCAAGCTCTAGTGGAGTTGGATAATAGACATGATCAATTTGGAACCTGAACATCTGCAACAGGTATTTACAGAGCACATGACTGCTGAGAAATCCCAAAGCACAGATTCAAAGACCTGGCAGCAGGCATAGTCTCAAAAGCAAGAGTGCTATGTCTATACCTAAACCTTCACTGGAAATCTAAGACACATATTCAGGCAATGCATATTTTTCATGTAGATAATTTGGCAGCTGACAGACATATTAATGCAGGGTACAGAGATTGGTGCAGCCAAACCATGTAACAAATTATTGAAATCTTACAATTGACTGCTTTAATACATATTATTTTTTCAAATCTATTGACGATCTAAATTTCTGCAGTAGAGTAGAAGATTAGAAGCCTCACAGACTTTCAGGAAATATATTAGTGCTAACCTCTGTAGGCTGGTCTCTGGCAGGCAGTCTGCGAAACAGCGTCTGAACCAAAGGGAATAGGGCAGTACAGCCAGACTGCCTGACGTTTTCAGATGGGCCAAAAGACGACCGTCCTCCTGAGAGAGGAAATGCTCCAGACTCTTGGGCTGAGAGAGGCAGAAAAAAAAAATTATGGATAATCTGGAATACAGTTATTTATGTTCTTTAATGTTTTAGTGTGCACAGGCATAGACTCATGCACAGACTCTCAACAAACCTATGAAGTGAATGTATGATGTAGTTGTTTGATGTAAATACCAAGGTCACATGACCATCGTTCCCTGGAATGGCTCTAGTTCAGAATGACAGAATCCTAATGGTAATCTGATGTACATTGACACTTATGTGTCTGGTGTAATTTATCCCACTATCCCTTTCCTTTTTGAGTCTCAAGATTTCTTCTTCCTCATGTTGTCTCCATGCCACTGTAGCTTCCGGTTTGCTCATTAGGGATCTAAATCCAAACCTACTGTCCGTTTTTCTAAATCTATTTTGTGACCATATCTATTGTTCAAAGCACTATACATATAAAATGAAATCTAATTGAATTGTGCCCCTCTTACTGAAACAAGAACACGTCTCCTGTGTGTAGTATTTGAGGTTTCGATGAAGGCTTATAACCCACTGCTGAAATTTGCATCAGGATCACGGGGACTAGTGCTGCAGCTGTGGTTAACAAGCCTAGCTTCCTCAGCAGGAAAATATGACAGAGGAGAGAGTATGGAACCATTCCCATTCAGCCAATTTTCAATTCAATTTTATTTATATAGCACTTAGAACAATGGACACTTACACAAAGCAGCTTTACAGAAATCTGGATATAAAAAAATTTACATTCATGCCTAATAAGCAAGCCGGGGGCGACAGTGGCGAAGAAAAACGTCCTGAGACAACAAGAGGAAAAGACCTTGAGAGGAACCAGACTCAAAAAGGCGACAACCATTCTCATCTGGGTGACACCTGATTATACATTATTCTTCTATAACTGCATACTATAAAGTCAAGCAATGTTAAGTGTGTTAGAGTTTTAACAGTAAGTCTCTAATATCAAACTGAAGTTATCAGCTGTTCAATTAATGAGACTTGAGTGTAAACTGTTCTTAGTAAATGCTGTATTTAGGCTTTCCGAGGAAGAAAATCTACAACCATCTTTAGGGTGTTTGTGGGGTAACATCTACAGTAATCCCATGGTGATCTATAGCCTGTCCAGTTTTGCTCCCTTGACTCCCAGTGATCGTTGGCTCTGGCGTCCAACACTAATCTGTTGCGCTGCTCGGGAGCCGTGTCGCCTTTTTTTCCCCCTTCGATTGTACTTCAATAAATCATTTATACTGCTAATAATATAATAAGACTTTCGGACTATTTATATTTGGAATATTATAATATAAAATCTATATCAAGAGGACAACAAAACTTAACGGCTGAACTGTGCATACAAACCAGGTGAGGTATGGAATCGCCGAACTTGTGATTAAATTGGTTGACAAAGCACCTAATCAGCCAATAGCAGTCCACCGGATTATCCACAATTTCCTCCATTACCCTGGCAATTGCCAAGAAATCTTCATCCTCTTCACCCTCAGAACAAAAAAAAAAACAGCTCGCATACGTATGGACACAAAGCTACAGTACACAAATATTGTAAATGTTGCCCATTTAGGAATGTTTCAGTTTTTTTTTTATCTTATCTTGAAGAGAATGATGTTTTATTTCCTTTCTGATGTGAAACTATAATGAACACATGCGTGCAGCAGATACAGACACATGAACAGGTCCTTACAGGTTGTGTGAGCTCTGACCGGCAAGGCAACTGCTGGTTCTCTAGCTGGTGCATGCGAAGGTATAGCTCAGTGTGTGGCGTGCCTGTGTGCACAAAGCGCATGGCCAGAAGAGCTTCTTTTATATCCATATACTGCTCCAGCCTGTAACGTGCTACCAGAGCATGAGAATCGCTATGTGGAGGCAGAATACCTGGACAAAACAAGACCATGGACAAAACAATTACCCCAGTCAAAATACTTCCCCTTGGATTTCATTGGCATTTGCATAATAGATACAGACAGAAATGATAGAGTTAAACAAAATGTGTGTGTTTGTGCATAATTGCCATTGTAGGAAAGTGAGTGTTCTCACCAAGCAGGACTTTCCATACATGGATCCTGTACATAGAGGGTAATGGAAACCTCTGACTGAATGTACTTAACTTTTCTATATCTGAAACCCAACAAGAAAATTTTTGTGTAATTACTTTCAGACATACAAAAGAAAGAATTTCTAGTCAACCGTGATCTCATGATCACAGCGATAGTACTAGTAGTACTGTATTCATCTCACACATGGAAATAATTAATCGCCTGAAGTGACAAATGTCACTCAAAAGCCAAACCAGTAGACAAACATTATTAATTAATAGCTGTTAACACACAAAACACATCCAAAGCTCATACTGTACCACTCATCATTCACTCAATAATAACATTGTTTGCTCCTGGTGTAACTGACCTCAAAGATTTAAGTAGTCCGTTTCACTAAAACAACCATAAAGAAGGTTGAATGGATTTCTAGCATAATGACCGTTCAGTGATTTTACGGGAAAAACAGGAAACAAAACTATGGGCAAGTGTAAGGCAAACAACTTCTCTTACCAAGCGGATTGTCCTTCAGAAGAATTTCAAGTGACTTTTTTTCTTCAACTCCCCTGAAGCCCACCTTTTCATAATACGCTGACCTGAAGTTCCTTTGAGGATCCTCCGCCATATTTGCAACTAAAGATGAAGAATTTAAAGTTGAAAAATAAATATCATATTTATTTCAAGGTGGTTATTGCTTTGTTGCTGTTCTGTCATTTAAGAAGAATTTACTTATTATTATTATTATTATAAAACAAAACTTACATTTTACCAGTTTAATACCACTCTGGTCTATGGCTTTGTTTCTATCCACAAGTGTTTCTAACACTTATTAATGAATTGAATACATAAACAGTACATTTAAAAAATACATTTTTTATATATATATATATATATATATATATATATATATATATATATATATATATATATATATATATATATATATATATATATAAAGGAATTTTATTTGGAAGCAACTGATTAGAGGTTAAACATTTGTACCGAATATTTTAAGTCATAGATACTTTCTTTTTTAAAACTTTAAATAAAAGTATCATCAAACATGGTTACTTAGAAAACCTATATAATGTGATATAAATTCTATATCACAGAAATTTCAAGTGTAATGGCGTGATATTTTTGATAGATAGATAGATCCGAAGGAAAGGAGTGAAAATTGAAACTAACTAGCGTTCTAAGGAAATTCAAGATAAAAGTAATATAGTCAAAAAACTTTGAAAAAAAAATTATATCTAAGAAGTTGGGTATCCCAGTAAGCACCGTTGGATCACTAGTGAGGAAGTAGAAGCTGCATTACACCACCCAAGCACTACCAGACTAGACAAGGCCATACCTCCAAATTCAGCTCAAAATCAGGTCTGAGCCTGATGGGGGAAGCCACAGTGAGGCAAACAGTCACTCTGAAGGAGTTACAGAATACAATGCCTGAGAGTGGAGTGAAGGTGCACCAGACAACCATTTCAACAGATCTGCACAATTGAGGACTGTATGAGAGGGTGGCTAGAAAGAAACCATTGCTCAAGAAGAGCCACATGAGTGAACTAGGACAGGTGTGTGTGTTTTTTTGTGTGTGATGAGACCAAGATCAAGATATTTGTTCAAGCCAATGTCAAAGTGCTATGTGTAGTGCAAACCTAATGCAAGCCATACCCCAATTAACACCATCCCCACAGTGAAACATGGCGGTGGCAGCATCATGCTCTGGGGGTGTTTTTCATCTTCTGTCAAAATTCAAGGGAGAATGGACGGAGCAAAATACAGGGGTCAATCACTCCTGAAGTGTGTGCAGAGCTGGTAGAAACTTACCTAAGTAGACTTAAAGCGGTTAGCGTAGTAAAAAAGATGGTTCTACAAAGTACTACTCTGAAGGGGTTGAGTTGGTTTTTTTAATTTATTTTATTTGACAAATAATCAATTTTAACTTAGAAAGTTTTCTTTAAGAGCATATTAATTTGTAATTAAAAAAATACTGGCAGGAACAATCTGTGAAAGTGTTATCTCTAATCCAGACAGATCTGATGACCTAAGGGCTTGAATACTTTTGCAAGGCACTGTGTGTATATATATATATATATATATATATATATATATATATATATATATATATATATATATATAAATAAATATAAACATACATACACACACCTTTCTATCTCCTCCTTAATTCAAATATTTCCAAAGTATTTCTTTCAGTCTATGCAAGTGTACTCCCTCATTCTCTCTCTCATACACACTCACTCTCTCTCACAATCAGTAAGTCACTCAATCTCTCTCTCTCTCACACACACACACACACACACACACACACACACTCACACTCACTCACTCACTCTCTCTCTCTCTCTCTCTCTCTCTCTCTCTCTCTCTCTCTCTCACACACACACACACAATCCGGTGTTTACAGGGTTATAAATATACAATTTAAAAACCCTACTGAAAATAAGGTTGAAATCAGTCTTCTAAGGGAGCATATACCATCATTTAACAGTCTCATAGCACACAGTAATTTAATCTGATCTTTAAAAAATAAACAATTCAAATAATCGCTATAAATAAAACGGCAAAAATGAATGGCATATTTACTTCCGGAAATTCACGCGTGCACGCGAATCTGCTGTGGAGCCAATATCCGGTACAACACCGGAAACGTACTGCTATTTCTGTTGTTGTTATTATAATTATTATTATGTTTTTTTTTTATTTGCGTCCATTTTAACTAGCGAGACAAGGGTGTGAATCTAGCCTAAATTTAGCCTGCCTAAAACCTAAAGCTAAAATTAAGCTAACTGGCGATTTATGTGTTTGTTTTGCAAACCTGGACCACCGTTATTACTATAAAAGATCAGACTATACCAACGGAGCAACTTCACTGAAACCCACCACTTTGACCGCCCCAGGTACAAGCTTTAGTGAGATCCACGGGTTTCCCTGCTTTCAAACCCCAACTTCCGTGCGTCCTATCCGAACAACTGGCTGCTCCTCCATGTCTCCACCTACAGCACCGAATATCCGCACTGAAGCGCTGCGCTTTAGACGAGCAATGCCCAGTTTATACTATGGCAATCCAAAAGGGTCATAAATACGGAGAACCAAACCTGCAGAAATGAAAAATAAATATACAAATAAATAGATACATAAATAAATGTAATCGGAAAATAAAAAAGGAATAAATGACTTGATAAAACAAGTGCAAATATTTTTTTTTATTAAATTTAATCCTAAATTTATTGTTGTATTACTTTTTTCCTTCATTTATTATTTTCTGTATTTTTTTTACTTTTATTTATTTTTTCAATTTATTTGTATATTTATTTATTTATCCACTCATTTATTTCCATATTTATTTATTTATACATTTATTCATTTCAATTTTTTATTTTTTTATTCTTTAAGTATTTTTTCTTACATTTCTGTGTCTTGTATAGTAATTAGGTGGGTTGGTCCAGTTATGGAACAGCCTTCCAATTAGTGTTTGCTACTCAGACAGTCTCAGTCTTAAGAACCAATTCAGTCTAGGTTGAAAACCAATTTGAATAGTCTACCATATTGTTAAAATAGCTTCTTCTTTTTTAGTTAAATGTGGTTGGGTTCATTGGCATAGAGAGGTATGGGATGCTTTGATTCCATAGTAGTAATAATACTTGTGCTTGGAGCATCAGTGCTTCTGACATAACTTCTGCTTTGCTATGGATGGTCCCACATGGATAACGTAATGATCATCCAATCATCAGTGGATAATCTCACCTGGACATTATAGAGTTATACATAAGAACTGTTCCTGTAATGATAAACACTATAATGCTCATACTGAACATCCTTTCAACACTATTTGACTTTGTAATATAAAAATGTGAAAGAGTAATGATAAGGATGGGTTCCCTTTTAAGTCTAGTTGCTCCTCAGTGTTTCTTCCTCATGTCCTTTAAGGGAGTTTTCCTTGCCTCTGGTTTGCTCATTAGGGATCTAAATATAAATCTACACCTGGATTGCTGTGAAACAGTTTTGTGACAATGTCCATTGTTCAAAGTACTATATTAATATTAAACAACAAAACAATTATGGAAGAGTAATGATTTATAATTCCATTGTCTAGTGTCACCCAGAAGAGAAAGGGTTCCTTTTTGAGTCTAGTTACTTCTCACGGTTTCTTCATGTCATCTTAGGGAGGTTTTCCTTGCCACTGTTGCCTCTGGCTGGCTCATTATGGATCTAAATATAAAATTCCATCTGGACTACTGTAAAACTCTTTTATGACCAAGTCTATTGTTAAAAGCACTATATAAATGAAATTGAATTGAATTAGTAACTTGTTGCCAAAAAATGTTTCATGGGTTAGCAGTACCCAATGGCATGTATGTAGTTATCTGGAGAATTGTGCTTGAAATGTGTGCAGTTCATAAATCCCATTTCATATTCATTTCCACTTTTTTCCCCTGTAGTCTGCAGATTACTTTATATTGTTAATTATTTTTATTTATTTATTTATTTATTTTTTTAAAGATCCGTGTCCAGAAGTCAGCACTGGGAGTGATAGTGATAGGTAACGGATAGGTCTCAGAACCGCCTCAGTTCTTCATAGCATGGATTCTATAAAGTGTTGGAAACATTCCTTTGAGATTCTGGCCCATGTTCACATTTTCAGCTAATTTGTCATTTTTGCATGCCAGTTTGTGATATGGCACATTATCATGCTGGAGATAAGTAAATTGTAGGCCTAAAGGGATGCACATATCCAGCAACAATACTCTAATAGGCTGTGGCATTCACATAATGCTCAGTTGGTATTACAAAGCCAGTGTGTGCCAGCAAAACATTCTCTACATCACACCACCACTACCAATCGGAAATGTTGACACAAGGCCCGTTTTGTCCATGTCATGCTGTTGAAGCCAAATTCTGACCCAACCATCTGCATGTCATAGCATAAATCAAGATTTATCAGACCAGGAAATGTTTTTCCAATCATCAGCTGTTCAGTGTTGATGAGCCTGTACCCACTGTAGCCTCAGATTCCTGTTCTTAACTGACAGGAGTAGAATCCAATGTGGTCTTCTGCTGTTGTGTCCCATCTGATTCAAGGTCTGATGTGTTGTGTAGTCTGAGATGCTTTTCTGCTCACTACAGTGGTTCAGAGTGATTGTGTCAGTGTAGCCTTCCTGTCACCTTGAACCAGTCTTGCTGTTCTACTCTGGCCTCTCTCATCAATAAGGCATTAGCGCCTGTAGAAATAGTTTCTAAGGATTCGAATTCGGAGTTTGATGGAGTAGGACGTGAAGTTGGAGGCTCCTCCTGATTTCGATTAAAATTGTAATTAATTAGCACTTTTCGGTCATATATTTTGACTTATTCTACTCCGTTTCCTTGTTTGCACTTTTAACTTTGTGGTACGTTAAAATGTCTGGAAAGAACATGAAAACCCATGGTAGCATTCAGACACGACTGAGGCCAAGTGTGCGCGTCACGAGCGAGTCCCCTTCTTCCCCTAAATCCACGTCGCCGAGTGGTGACTTTGACTTCGCCGCACTCAGGCTCGAGCTGTTGGCTTTATTGAGGAAGGACATTGCCGATATTTTTGAAAAGGAGCTCCAGGAGACTTTCAGGGTTGCACTGTCTGCTGTTCAGCTTGACCTGCAGGTCGTGAAAACACAGCTGGCTAGTGATAAAGTCGTTACCGAGGCTACCATACCCACACTGAAAGGTACTGTTGTGGAAATGGAGCACGCTCTCTCCGGTTGCACCGATGACATCCTCATATAAAAACTACTATCAAGTCTCTCACTGCGACCGTGACTCAATTAGAGAATAAATGTAAGGATTTGGAGTCGAGGTCACGGCGCAATAACGTTTGGATAGTCGGAGTTCCAGAGGGCGCTGACACCTGTACAACTGCTGCTGCAGCGGCCTTATTAAAAGTGGCGTTTGGTCTGGAGAAGGAGCCGGTTTTGGACCGGTCCCACCAGACCCTTCAGCCGAAGCCCAAGCCTGGTGAACGACCACGAGCTATTGTGTGCAGATTCCACCATCACAGTGACTGTGTTGACATTTTACGCCATGCGAGAGAGCTCCAGCGGATTAAAGTGAGGGATTTGATCATCTCCGTTTTCCCTGATTACACAGCCAAGATAGACAGAGGCTGGGCCACGTTTAACGAGGTTCGGCGTGAACTTCGTGGTATTGAGGGCGCTCGCTATGGAATATATTATATATATTATGGAAGGACATTATTTCAGCGGAGGAAGCAGGAGACTATGTTAAACTCTTCCTATCTGGGTGAACTGCATCACCTACACAGCGGCGGCTTTTTCTCTCTATTTTTATTTTTTGCACTCGGCCTTCCAGCTCTACAGTATTCGGATTTTGATTGAAGAGATCATCCTTGCATTATTTCGCCTAGATTTTCTGGACTCACTCCTCTTAAATCTACTTCTGTATTAATGTGGTTCTCTGCTTTGAGGTTCTGACTGGGTTAGAGTTTCTGTTTATTAATTGTATGTGTTTTTTCCTCAACTTTACGTGCTACACTGTTATATTATCTGTTACAAGTCTTTAAAAGGTAAGGACATTATATTTGTTATTGTGCGCAGACTGTTTATCAGACTTGAAGTCAGTAGGGGCTTTTTGTCTTACTGGAACTTTTTGTATTGGTAATTTTGTTGGTTAGTTCAGCTTACCCTCCGAGTTGTTTTCACATTGTGGACAACTTTTGGTTATTGTGGGAAACACTGCTGTCTCATTTTTAAAAAAAATTTTATGGAGACTTTGGGTGTGTGTGTGTTTGGGGGATTGTGAGAGTAAACAAAACATGCCAGTGCTTTGAAGGATATGAACTGGAACGGAGTAATGTTAGTCAGTTGCGAATCTGTTTTTAGAGGATTTAAACCTAACATGGTGAACAAATTATATTATAGAATTCAGGCAATTTTACTGGGGTTATCTCATACAGTGTAGCAAGTAATAATCTGGAAAGACCTTTGTAATATCACAGTTTAAAACTGGATTTAAAGAGAAGCAAATCAGTAAATGAATCACATGAAAATGAATAAATAAATTAAAATATAGAAATAGTTTCTGAAATACTCAATTCAGCACATCTGGCACCAGCACCATGCCGGGGTTACTGCGATCACATCTTTCCCCATTCTGATTTTTTATGTAAACATTAATTAAAGATTTTGACCAGTATCTGCATGATTTTATGCATTTCAAAGCTGCTACATAATTGGCTATTTGGATAAGCAGACAGTGAGTGCTTTTTAAATGTCTAAATATGTGAAGCTTTATGAGGATTGGTAGAATCTGAACAGGTAAGAGCATGCTCATTGGGAAGACAGTGGATTTGGTACAATTTATAGACTAATTGGAAACTTGGAGTATTTTCCTAATGGTCTGGACAGTCTCTTGTAGTGAGGAAATTATCTGCATAGTGGCTGATGATATGGTATCTACTTGGCTACCACTGATGTCTAAATTCTGGTGTAATCGTGCGGGTAATGGTTCAATAAAAATGGAAACCATATGAATGAGGAGAGCAGGTATACCTGGTGCCTGTGTGTAATCTGAAACTTTGTGATATTAGTTTGTTAGTATTAACTGTGGCCTTCGATGAAGTGTAAATTATCTTAATCTACTTATTTGTTTAATGTGGCAAATTTGATGTTAAAGATTTTTTAAATTATGATTCACGTCAAATGTGGTAGTGAACTTTTATTTCAAGACATCAAATCAGTTAACAACTTTGTTAAAAAGATAGTGGACATTGGACAAATGCTTAAACAAATGTTAGATTTATATGAGGAGAAATGTAAAGTCATTTCAAATTAACTAAATGGAAGCAATTAATGGTATTATTATAACATTCTCAATTCCCGGTCTGAGCTGACATCACAGCATCCTTGTGAATGATAATTATTCACACCACTCCAACAAATACAAATTCTTGTGATTTTCAATCATCCAAAAAGACACACTTTCACATCTCTATAGTAATATAATCCTACATGATATGTAACTGCCTTAATAGTTTATCAAACAAAATATTTTTTTTAAAAACTGACGATACTGATATTTGCATGAAAGAGAAGGTGCTTGGTATAAAAATGTCAACATTTAAAATACTTTTGGAAGTATTAAAGCTGCAGAATCTAACTTTCTTTGGTTAAAAATGAACAAAAATTTATTGAGCAAGTACATAAAAAAAAAAAAAAAAAATCAGTGTTCAAAATGGTCTCCTTGCCTTACTCCTATTCGCAACAGTAAGCTTAAAATAATGATTTATAATTGGAGCGGTCAGGTCGGATTTTGCAGAAAATGTCAGTTGACGTCATTCATCTTTGTATGGTTACGTCACATACGTAAACAGAAAGAAGAAGAGCCAGCTACTATATCGCGTGTCTGGGTGCTAAGGATAATGGAGTGTTTGTAGCTTGTTATTACAACAGTTGCTTAGAATTTAAACTCGTCATCTAGATGGCTGCTTTTAATCTAGATAGTTCTAAACGGCAATCATTGTTGACATCTGGGGAATCAGCTGTCAAAACCAAGAAACCTCGAATTGCCGAGAGCCTGCAGTCAAAAAGGGAAAATGACAGAGCCCGCGCTAAAATGAGAATAAATATCGGCATGGCCTTTCAGAGGTGGTGACAACTCTGAGCAACAACCGACAACAACCTCTACTCCAAGAAAACCGTATCCTCCACCACCTGTCGTCAAGTATTAGAGCTAATATGCAACCCATACGAATACATCAAACATTCAGATTCATCCGCTTAAAGGGGGAGTGCCAAAGCACAACCCACGTTTTTAAAAAAAAACAAACAAACAAACAAAAAAAAACACCACCCTCCCCACGTAACTTGCAATTTTATATTCCAAACAGAGATGGCGATAGAGAGGCAAAAGTTCAGTACTGTAGCTTTAAGCAAAAATAAGAACTTGGTGTCTTCAACGTTATTTGCCGTTTAGAATTTAACATTTAGCCATCAACTCATAGGTCATCAAACCGTTAATATATTTATACTTTTCTACGTTAAATACCCTTTGGGCTATATTTTCATCAAACTTACTCTCCAAATAAACAGAGCCTATGATAGAGACCTGCTGCTGAAAGAGGTGCTACTGTAGCTGAAACTGCTGTATCTGGAGCCAGATGAGTTGGAATAAGTTTGATCCATGCTGCCTCTGCGGGATCCAGTCCTAGACCCTGGAGCAGAGCTTGGGTTTGAATTGTAAGGGCTGCTGATACCACGTGACGATGTAGAGGCTGCAGGAAGCATGCGTACTCCTGTTTTATCTTCCAACATACAGGCGTCCATAGCCTCCTTGTATGTGATCCTCAGCTTTGTCTTGGGGCAAGTCAGCATCTTGGGGTGGTGACGAGTGTCCAGGAGCTTCTGTGATGCTCTTCCATCCAACCAACCCAATTTTACAGCCTCATCAACCATCCGTCTACGGCCGAGCTCTGGATCAAAGAGGCCTCCTGTTAAAAACTGGAACTCAAGGAAACGCTGTCCAGCCTCAAACGGTAACCATTTTTCTCTCACCGCCTCAGCTGCTGACAACTTTTTCTTGGTCTTTACATCCTCAAAGCCAATGTAGGCCTTCTGTGCAGGTTTCAGCCGATTAGCCATGCCATCATCAATTATGCCATTGCGAGTAGCTTCTTGAATGGAGATACGGCGGCCATTTTCTGGGTTTACAATACCACCAGTGCAGGCTTGTGCCTCCAACAGTCGCTGTGCCGTAATAGAGTCTACAAGGCCATGCGTCATTGCTTTATATATGCTGATCTTTTCGGACTTCTCGGTGTCAAAAATGGCCCCAATTGGACTCTGCTCATCTGTCAACTCTTCAGGTGACGTCAGACTAATTGACATGCTGGCAATGCGCTTCAAGGTGTCTGGTGAAGAGGGAGTTTGCAAGGGAGCACTTCCAACAGAGGTCATGATTTCTCTTTTGACTGTCTGGGATGACACCAAGGTTAAGAATGAGGAAGAGCCGAGGGGCTTGTTCATGGCTACGATGTCAACAAACTGTGTAAGAGTAATATTCCCAGAGCGATACTCATGCAAGTTGTCTTCACTGATTACACCTTTATCAAGTAGTTCTTTCAAGTCATACTGAAGGCCTGTTTTCCTATCACGGATGACGAGTTTACTTGTACCATCTGAGGCAGTGATGGTTATCTCCTCCCACTCACTTTCCTGCTTGGAAAGCTCCATGTAAGTTTCATCGTCAATCAACCCCTTCTGATAGGCTTCATGTACTGTCATTTCCTTATTGGTGTCTGGATCTACAATTACAACCCTTGTCTTCCTTGTTGTGTTCTTTTGTGTTGATATCTTGCTCTTATCATGAAGTGGCAGAAGCACAAGGCCAGTTTTATCATCTGTGATACAACGACTCTTCAACTGTAGATAGGTGAGATTGTCCTGAGTGTTAGGATCAAAAAATCCCTTTGTGTCATCTCCCTCATCTTTTAGAATCCGATTCATCTCTTCACCAAAGTAACCTCTCTTATAGGCAACATCCACATCGATTCTGTGACTTTGTTTGGGATCAATGATGCCACCACTGGCTATCTGAGCCTCCAGTAGGCGAATGCCATGGCCTTTTTCAATCAGACCTCTCTCAATTGCCTGGAAAAGGGAGATGATCTTTTCAGTACCAGGATCTTTATATCCAGTGACGGCTCTCTCAGCCGAAAGGAGCTTATCTTTGAACTCTACACCAACCAGACCTTTCTTACAAGCCTCCTCCACTGTGTAGTACTGGTTGTTGATAGGGTCAATTATGAAGCCTGAAGCTGCTTGAGCCTCCAGAAGCTCCAGTGTGGTGCCAGGCCGTAGGAGTCCTTCTTTCATTGCTTGGTAGATAGGCAGAATGCGTGTGTCAGAATGATCATAGACTCCAGCAATGCAGGTAGATCCCTGCAGATAGGCTCTAAGTCTGTGCTCAATGTCGTGGCTAGTCAGTTTGCCTTCTCTTAGCTGATCAATGTCAGAAGGCTCCAACAAGTTGGCTTCGACCAGATGCGACAGAGGAACCTTTTCCCGTAAACCCTGTACAGTCATGGGTGCCAGGGGGGCTGGTAGCATGAGCAAGCCTGTGTTCGGGTCAGCTTTGCATTGCCTCTTCAGGCTGACGTAGCTAGTACTCAGATTTGTCCCAGGGTCAACATAACAGTTTGGTTTTGCATTCAGGGCTTGATAAAGATTCTCATCAATTAGACTACGGTCCCTGGCAATATTCTTAGGGAGGTATACGCTAAGGACAGGATCAAGAATTCCTCCTGCAGCCTCCTGCGCCTGCAGCAGACGCAGAGCTGTATCTTGATCTATCAATCCCTTTCTCATGGCTTGACTGGCTGACAGAAGTTTGGTTGTGTTTGAATCTCTAAACCCTATGCAAGCAGCCTCTGCAGTCAGCAGTTGCTTTTTATCCCCTTCATCCACAAGTCCATTAAGACAAGCCTCTTCCACGGTCATCTTTAAATTTGCTCTGGGATCAATTATATGTCCTGTTGCTGCTTGAGCCTCCAACAGTTTCACTGCGCTTTCTGTTGATATCAGCTTATCTTTTTTGGCCTCTGTGACTGTTAACTTCCCAGTGGGTCCAGCTAGTCCTGCAATGGCTCCTGTGCCCTTGAGATTCAGCTTGATATTAACAGCCACATCCTGAACAGTCTGGTGGCCCGTTAGCAAGTGGCCCAGTGTTTTTTTGTCCAGAACACCACAGTCATGTAGCTGTTGGGCTGTGACTTTTTTGCGGACACCATCAAAGACCAGAGTGGAGGGATCAACAATTGTGCCAGGATAATCTGTCTGTGTATATGTGTTTACTGCATTTGCTTTCTGTCTTAGTCTCAGAACTTCATCTTGCAAAGAATCTCTGAGTGTAACTAGGTCACTGCGCTCCTGCTCCAATCCCTGCAGTTGAAGCTTATAGCGCTCTTCAACTTCTTTCAGTTGGGCCTGCAGCTGCTCCATACGTGTTCTCAACGAGGTACATTCTCCTTCTAGCGCCATGCGCACTGTGACATGCTGCTGCACATTCTCATCCTGGCTTTGACGTTGCTTTTTCCAGATGCCAAACTCATTCCTGAGCCTCTCGTTCTCTTCCTGAAGCTGTTTTTTAAGGCGCAGTTCTGACTCTAGTGACAGTCTGGTGATTTTAAGATCTCCCTCAGCTTTTTGCATATGGGTCATATTTTCTTCTAGGGTTTTTAACTTCTTGATGAGGGCATCTCGTTCTTGTTGTAATTCAGTGCACTGAGACTGGGAAGACTGGATCAAGCTTGACATCTGATTAGAAAGAGAGATAGAGAAAGAGAGAGAGAGAGAAATATGTTAACAACCAATTCAAACTACGAAAGACCATAAGGGTTCAAATCTTAGATATTCTAAAAGCACAAGTGGATGCAATTAAAAATGAAAAAAGCAAGAAAATTATTCATGAGTAGTTTAAATCAGTCCGTACAGGATTTTCCGATTTTTTTGTGATTGTTGCGACCAAGAATGCTTGATTTTGCGGCAGCTTTTTTCAAAATTTGCAAGGCATTTTCCTGAGTTTTTTGTAGAAAACTGCACAAATTGACAAAATTGCAAGTGCAAAACAATTTAGTGCAACATCTTTTGTGTTTGCTGGTAAATGAGACTTTTTTAAGCTATACTCGTGTACAACATGCATGATCCAAAGAGGGCTTTGAATGAACGTGCGTCGTGATGTCACATTCGTGCGTCTTGGCCCAAATCTGTGGAAATTTTGAAACATTTGCACGCTCCTCTGAATATTGTGAACTTTGCTTGATTTTGCATGAATTTCTTCAAATCACAAAATCCTGGAGGGACTGCCTAAAATCATTTAATATGAAACAGAGAATCTAATGATAGTTATTTTATTATTGCTGAGTGCCTGTCCAGCTGGTCAGTTGATTCACTGTATGTAACTTTAGAAGTGTTCAGATATAATCATACTACCAAAATCCAAAAGTCCCAGAGGCAAACAAGGCAATGTGTATACGTTTTGGAGAATATCTAACAGAGTAATGACTTGAGAACGACTTGATTAGTGATTGAGTGGCAATGATCAAAACACCATAAATTGAACACACAAAGCAGCCAATAAAGCACACAGCCTGAGGATTCCACGAGAATAAGTGCCTTCCATGGGAATAAGTGTCAGTCTCAGGTGTAGAAATAGACCATGAAATGAAAATTTGAGTACAAAAGGCCATCTGCAGAAGGTGAAGAGATTGAAAAGCATGAAGCAAGATGGAAACGCTCCTACATAATGTCTGAGTAGAACTACAGTCTATGATAGTCCCAGACATTCTACAGTTGATTAGTACCTCACTGGCTTGCTTTTGGATATTCTGTATCTCCGACTGAAGCTTCTCTCTCTCCCGTGAGAGCTGTTGGATAAGTTTGTCATGCTCTATACGGGTACATTGGCTTTTTTGGAGCTGTTGCTGAAGTGCTGTAATCTGGGTGCTCATCTCATCATCCTCCTGTTGTCTGCCTTGCAGCAGTTTGTCATGCTCTAGCCGCACAGCTCGTAACTCCTCCTCCAGGCTGAGGCGCTCTTTGGTGAGTGCCTCTGTGAGTTTCTTCATGCGCTCTGTATCAGAAATGGTCTCGTTCAGTGCTTTGGTTTTCTCTTCCATACTTCGGTGCAGGGCTTGAAAGCGCTGATTGGCCTCACACACCCGGCCTTGCTCCTGCACCAGCTGAAACCTTAAAGCTTTCATTTCAGCTTCCAGTGTAGCTAGACGCTGAGCGGAGGTACCACACTCCTTCAGGTTACGGTCAAGAGCCTCCTGTAGCTTCTTGCGCTCTTCTTCTGATTTTCTGGCCTCTGTGCTAGCCTCCTCCTGACTCTTTTGCAAAGTGGTGATGGTGGAGATGTACTCACGCATAGCCTGGTTGGTCTTCTCGAGCTGAGCTTCTGTCTTCCTGCGCTTGGCAGCCTCCTCTTGGGCTACATTTATTTGCTGATTCAGCTGCCCATCCAGTTGTTTTAGCTCCTCCTGGAGCTCTTGAACCCTTGCTTGAAGGTGTGCAATATTCCGTTCTGCCCGGTTTCGCTCATTGCCCTGGGTTTCCACCTCCACACGGAGGATGCTTAGCTCTTGGTGTGAAGAACGAAGTCTGATTAGTTCCTGACTACAAGTTGTATGTTTAGCATGGAGGTCTGCTAGCTCCTTCTGCAGATGGCCAATCTCTGCCTCGAGTGCTCTCGACTTGTGCAACTCATCATCAAGTGACTGTGTGAGGCTGGAGATCTGATTGGTCTTCTCCTGCAGAGACTTTGTATTGTGTGCTTGAACTTCCTTCCACATGCTCTCTTCCGCACTCTGCTGACTAAGAAGGAGCTGTATCTGAGCCTCCAATTCACTCTTTTTTCTGGCTTCCTCTGTGCCTGCTGTGATCTGTTGCTGCAGCATTGCCTCTGCATGTCTTCTTTGAGCCTGTTCCTCACTGAGGGTGAGCTGCAGTCTCCTCAACTCTTCCTGCAAGCTCTTGCGTTCCCCCTCTACCCTTTTACATTCCATCTGCATGGACAAGGAGTCATCCTTCTGCTGTTGCGAGAGCTTCTGTATGTTTGTTTGTGTTACCAGGATCTGGGACTCATAGGTCTGTTTGACCTCTCTCATTTCAGTGCTGTGCTGCTGCCTTACCTTAGCCAGCTCCACCTGTGTCTGTTTCAGGTTCTGAGACTCCTCCTCCAACAGTCTCCGCATACGCTCAATCTCCCGTGTCCGATCCGACACCGTCTTCTCCAATTCGATTTTGGCCCAGTTGGCCCCCTCTAACTCCTTTAGCCTTTTCCGCATGGCCTCCTCATATTCTTCTTGTTGACTGCTATACCTTTCCTCCACAATTTTTCTGTTTCTCTTCTCCTCCTCCACAAGTAGTTTGAGACACCGCAGCTCCTCCATGAGCTCTTGTAGGCGGTTCTGAGAGGAACTTAGGTTCACCTGTGCTGTGCTACACTGTAGAGCCTGGCTTCTCTTCACCTCCTCCAGGGAAAGGAGGTGCTCCTGAGACTCATTCAGCTTAAGCTGGTACCGTGAGAGTGCCTCACGCAGTGAAACATTCTTAGCATCACGGTCCTCTATGTCAGCTCTCAGAAGCCTTAGCTCCTCTTCAAGCAAATCTATCTTGGTGTTCCGCATCTATGAATAAATCACAGGAGAACACATCTAATAAGGATCAGAGATCAACAACAACAAATTATATGAGCACGTTCAATAATAAAAATTAAGTACACCTTATGTACCTTAAGCTCTTCTAAGTTCTTCAATGAATCTCCAAGAGACTTGCAATAATCACTTGAATGTGTAAGTAGCTCTAAATAGCGACTATGCAAAGAGGAAATCTGAAACACAAAAATAAAATAAGGAACCTGAACTAGAGACAAAATATGAGTTCATTCCTAATGAATATTTATTTAATATTTTGTACCTCCTGCATCACAACTGTAGTTGGAGACTGCAGCATGGTTTTCTTTATAGGAATGTTGAGTAGAGTTTCTAGACCAGCACTGTAAGATGTCAACCCAAGCTCATAGTCCTACATATTAATACGTTTTTAAAAAAGTATTATTTTTGTGTTGGACTTAAAACGGCATTAAAATAACATTTGTTAAAAAGAACATGACAGCATCTCTACATCATTATACCTTGATGGTATTAACACACGTGTCACCGTCTCTTTGTACAGCCTCCACAGTCTCCCGCTTTCCTGTTATCTCAGAATTCAGTGCCTAAGGATTATAAATACAGTCACCACATAAAATGAATTGAATCACTGTTGAACAGGAATATTCCTTATAATTAATTATAGTGTGAGGACGTTTATTAATTGATTGAGAAGAAATACAGCACTGAAGCATGTCTAGCTTCACTTGTGGGCTTTGCAAGCAGTGAAGCATATTAATTTTAATAACTTTAATTCAAGTAGCTTTACAATTCTTTAGCAACACTGTACTAGAGTAGTGATTACTTCATATTTCATATTATTACCATCCATGATATATACTTTTAAACCACTAAATAATGTATTTATTGATGATGATGATAAATGAAACAATGTTAATGTGTCAGTTCTCTCTGATTGTCAAATAAAATCATCATTTATCATTAATTGCATACAGTATTTTAAGGTAGTGTTCATTTATTTGATGTTAATTATGAGATGTTTTCTCATCAACACAGCAATTTGTTTAGTAGAGAATTTAATATTTTTGAAAAAGTAATCATGCCACTTTTCTATTTTAGGGGTTAATGCAAACTCAATGCTACGTCAGTACTTACAGACAACAAGACACATTTTTGTTTATTGTGTTCTGTAATCAACACGATGACAACAAACTTTGCTGTCAAGATAAATTACTTGTGTAATTTCCTGTAGCTGAGCTGCATTTTTTTGTACAGTAACTTGTAGTCTAGATAACTACATTTTTTAAATAAAGAAAGTCGTACCTTCTGTTGGTTAAGGAGTTTGTTGAGGGCTGTGATGTCATCGGTCCTGACTGTCAGCTGAGCATCTATACGACTTTTTGTGTCATTAAGCCAGGCACTGAGAGCAGAGCTCGAAATCAGATAATGATTTAGCTGCTGTAGGTATGTATCCAATTCCCTAGACCTAAGAGAGGAAGAATTTACAGAGGCATAAGTAAAAAAAATTCTCTCTCACACACACACACACACACACACACAGTATCTCACAAAAGTGAGTACACCCCTCACATTTTTGTAAATATTTGATTACATCTTTTCATGTAACAACACTGAAGAAGTGGTTTAAACATTAATGGCTGTGTTGAGTTATTTTGAGGGGACAGCAAATTTACACTGTTACACAAGCTGTACACTCACTACTTTACATTGTAGCAAAGTGTCATTTCTTCAGTGTTGTCACATGAAAAGATATAATCAAATATATAGAAAAATGTGAGGGGTGTACTCACTTTTGTGAGATACTGTAATATATATGCACACAAATGTTTAAAAAACAAAGAAAAAAAAAGAAAAGGATCATCTTGCCTGCTGTTAAACTGCGTCTGAATGCGCTTCCAACGGTCAGATAGCTGCTTTACATGCTCACTGTATAGGCATAGGTCAACATCACACCTTTGCTCATTGCACTGGCGAACCTTAATTAACTCTTCCTCCAGTGAACGGAATAGACCCTCCTTCTGATCTACCTCAGACCGCATAACCTGAAAGGCATAACAAAAAGCATATCCATCTATTATTTAACCATGAACATCATAATAATACTCATCAAGGTTAAATCAGTAGTACCCTAAGATCGCTCTGGTACTCTTGGACTTCGTCTGGGTCCAGTGACGTTGTCTCTCTCTCAGTGAGTCGAGCTTCATAAACCTTCACCACATCCTCTGCCTGCAGCAGGGCCTGAAGCAAAGACTTCAGAGCCTTCAACCTGAAGAAAAGAGAGTGTAGGAGTTTGACAGAAAAAGACAAAAACATGCCTTTTTGTGTTTAAAACCAGGTCTTCTGAATGTTTTCTACCTTAGCAGATAAGTGGCAGAATGAGACCCCAGCCTGTCCAGTCTCTCGTTGATGAGGTTGAGTTGGCTGTGTAGAAACTGAGCTTTATCAGTGTCTTTCATACCCTCTACTTCGGTGAGCACTTGTTCTTTTAGCCTCTGGAACTCTCCTCTCAGTGACTCCACATCCTTCACCACTACCTACATACATCATGATGACAAAATAGGTACAGATGTTCTTGAGCATATTTTTGTTTGCTCTTGGGCTGCTTTCAATATGAATCTGCCATGTTGACTGTGTGTGCACATGTCATGTATCTGTGCTTTATACCATGTAAGGAGATCAGGGACTACGAGTGTTGCTTTTACCTGTGTGCCAGTGATAAGACTGGTGCATTGTGCTGGCGCTCCCTGTCCCACTGGGATGTGCTGGTGTCTACCAAGTGCAGACTCCATGGATTCCAGCTTCAGTTGCAGGGCATGCAACTCACTGAGCACGTTTACACCAGATGAAACCTTAGCACCCTGGAAAACTGTCGAAGATGTCGCCTTCACTGAACTGTCTACAACCACCTCCTGCTGGCCGGCTGAAAAACAAAGGTTTTTGAAAATGAAGCAAAATGTGTAGGTGTATGTGTGTGAGGCGAATCAGTCTGGTCAATCCGCTTGATTTACACATGCACGTGTGCGCAGGTTAGGCTGAAGACAACGGTTACACATGGAAAAGCATTACATGTGTATGTACTCACTGTAGGCTGGGAGCTGTACAATCAGCTGATCATAGTGTTTCTGGGCTCCAGTATACTGGCTCTCAATGGCTCTTTTGTCCTCCTCTACAAACATCTCAGAACCCAAGCAGTTTCTCTGGTACTCTTGATAGTGAGACTCCAAGCTCTTCATGATGCTGCGGTACTCCTCTGGACGCATTTGAGCCAACTACACACACACACACACACACACACACACAAACAAACACATAGATTAGGACATTACAGAGTGGGTAAAGAAATTAACTGGTATTGAGAGGGTAGGTTGTTTTGTTCTGGGCTGCAATAATAAATAACCGATAAGAGGAAATTGGTAGTCTGTCCGAAAAAGCAACACACATCTCAAAATCTAAAAACAACCCACAATTGCCATACACTGGCTGTATACCAACAAAGGTGTGTCTTCAAGTCATATAGATAAGTACTTACTCTTTTTAAAAGGTCAAGTATTATTTTATTTTATTTAATTTTAAAAAGCTTTTCTCCTTACCGTGTCATAGACCCTTCCTCTTATCCCCTCCTCAAACCTCCTTACTCACACTCACAAAATAAAAATCATCAAAATGGTGTTCAAAAAGCTGGAAACTCATTACAGGTTGCCTCTCGAAAACAATACTTTATAGATTAGTATGCAAGTAAAAAGTTCAAGTTCAAGGACATTCACAAAACTACAAGCTGAACCCGAAAGTTATGTTTGATGCACGTTGCAATACAGATCCCATGTGTAATGTATTATTAATATTAACTGTTATGCAGATTAATATACGTGTGTGTGTGCGCGCGCAAGTATTGAGTCACCATGGTGATTGTGAGAGAGTTGATGCGGCTGATGTCATGCAGGCAGTACTGCCAGGAGATGAGGCTTTTTATATTGATGAAGAGCTGGTTCCACAAAGACTGAAGGGCCTCGTAATACTGCTCATTCCTGCAATTCAAGACAAGTACACTCATGCATCACATGTTATAGGATCGTGGGATTTTCTGATGCATGTCTGATGCATGTACGTTTCATACTTGTTGGCAAGGCTGATGGACAGCGGGTTAGGTGGTGGAACTATCAGGCAGACGGAAGGCACCTCCATATCCAGTCCTCCAGGTCCAGTTACAAGCCATTTACTGCGCTCCGTGTTATCCTTTAGAATGCCCAGATCACCCTTACAGATCACTTTCTGCTCAGAAAGACAGAAAGAGCGGAAGAAATGGAAATGAGTTTGAAAGACAATACATAGGATGTACATACGTACAGGATGTTCATGAGCATGTGTTACCTGATCCTGTCTGAAGTCACACAATGCCTGTACTTTAACAGGGCTGTTACTCTTCTCCTCTGGGTTTCTTGGTCGGAGTCTCACAATGCTCTTAGACTTATTGACCAGCTGCTGGACGTGTTGCTTGTGCTCCATAAGATGCGCCTGCTCTTTCTGATGACACAAACATAACAATATCGAACATTTGAGCAGTTGTCTAGGGTAAAATCTTAGATGTGTGTTGTGTGTGTGCGCACACATGTGCGTTACCTCTAGGCTTTTAAGCAGTTCTTGTAAATTCGGCAGGGGCGTCATTTTGTCACAGGTGAATTTCTTGCGGATGACCTCATGCTGTTGCTGTAGTTTGCTATACGTTTCATTTGCTTCTATGAAGAACTGAATATAGTTGGGTTGTGGGTTACTGTATACATGAGTAATAACATTTTTAAAAATGACATCTAAAAAAACTTTTATACTGAAATATTTAAATAGGATTTTTCATCCAAATTTGACATTATTTACCAACTGTTTGCGACACTTCGTAATTAAACTAGTCGTGTACAGTACTGTGCAAAGGTCTTAGGCACATGCAAAGAAATGCTGTAGAGCAAAGATGCCTTCAAAAATAATGAAATTAATAAATAAATAAATTTAATGCTACAAAAGAGCAGAAAACAGTAATAAATGAAACAAGGCAATATTTGGTGTGATGACCCTTTTCTTCCAAAAAAAAAAAAAAAAAAAAAAAGATTTAGTGCAGTTTTATAAGGAAATGTGCAAGATTTATGGAGCATCTTGCAGAATCAGCCACGGTTCTTCTGGAGACTTTGACCTTCACTTGTTATTTTTGCAGCAAAATCCAGAAGCCTTCATTATATTTGTCTGAAAAGTGTCTCTTACCACTTAATATGTTGCTTTCTTTACTGACATACAAACATTTTTCTGTAACATTTAATTTTGTCCTGGAAAACTAATGTTTGGGAATTTAAAAGGTTTTTGTACTGACTCGATAATGTAGAAGTAATAAAATAAAAATCTATAACAAAGTTTGTAATAAATAAAATAGGATGCCTAACTCGTAAACTCATGATCACCAATGCAAGCTGGTGAGCATGTGGATAAATGAACACCTTTTAGAGGAGATATTGTTCACTACACTGATTTTTTGGGCTGGCCCACTTGACAAGGACTGACTGTAACATGACCCATTACCTAAAATGAGTGACACCCTGGCCTTCAGGGTGTCAAACTTAACAATAATACACAAAAACCATCTCTTAACACTCTAATACAATAATACAATGTTTCCCATTTAATGGACATTGCATTCTGCAGATCATCATTAATAGTACAATTATGTATAGAGTCCTTTTCAATAACCTGAAGGTGCTTTACAATAACTATAGACTGAAATGTTCTACAGTTGAAGTGCTTGGAAAAAACAGGCATGTTTTCCAGTATGTGTTGGAGACTGTAGTCGGTTACATTTGATAAGTCAGTTTTTTATTTTGTTTGTTGTATTTCTTTTAAATGAATTCAAATGATAAAATATCAATAGTGCATAGTTATTATTGTTTTAATGGTGCTTTTGAGAGTTTGTAGGCTATTTAAATATTCCTGGTTGGGGAACACCAAATATTATTCACATCCTGTAAAATATTAAGTCCTATAAAGCCCTGGTGTATCCAACAAAACCAACAGATCTTCAATGAACATTCTCTTTGTGTATTATTTAAAATTAGGCGTGAATCATTTACATTTTTACATTTACGGCATTTTGGCAGACACCCTTATCCAGAGCGACTACCCAACAGTGGTAGCTTTGCAGTGCTGGGGCTTGAACTCCTGACCTTCTGATCAGTAACCCAGAGCCTTTAACCACCGAGCCAGAACTGTATCAGGAGTGTATTGTCTACATATACAGGGAACATGGGCTTATTTCAGTCCCCCATGGTCTTAAAGCAAAACAAAACACTTCCATGAGGAGAAAAAGGCTAACTGTTAATTGGTTATATCCTTGGTGCAAATGGAGCTTGAGTTTTACCTGACTGTAAGCTGCATTCTCTTTTAGATGTACATGAATGCATTTGGTGATTTGGAGAAGCCAACTCCACTGGGTCTGAAGAGTCTCCATGTAAGCCTAGAGAATACAAGGGCTGAATGTTTAGGGAGGACATGTGCACCTGTATAAGCAAATTATCCTGTGCAAAAAAGAAAGAAAGAAAGAAAAACAAGCACTTACCTCGATTTTGTCTGATGCAGGGTGGTTGTTTACCAGTAGGTTGTCCACTTTCATTTTCAGTTTATTCAAATGTTTCTCTTTCTCCTCCAAATCACTCATCAACCTCTGATTTAAAAAAAAAAGAAAAAAAAAAAAAAAGTGACCAGAAACAATGGTCATGTTTTTATCACCCTGTGTGTGTGTATGTGTGTATGTATGGCTGCTTGTACAGTCTTACTGAGTAGCTCTCTTGTTTCTTGGGGATGTAGACATCAATGTTTTTGTTGCCCCAGTCAAACATCAGTTCCTCCTCTTCTCGATCATTGACCCACATGATCTCTCCTGTGATCTCACCAATGATGTTCTGAAGCTCTTGTAAGTGAGCACCGCGTTCAAACGACAGTTTCTGCAAATATGGGGAAAAATATCTTTTCTGGCATCCTGAAGACTATGCTCTTAGATTGCGTGTTCCATTTTAAATCGATCCGAAGTACATGATCGTTCTATTAAATATGATTATGATTGCACACAATCTGCAGTGCTTTGAAAAAGTATTTGCCTCCAAAGACAACAGAAAATACAGTTTTTAAAATGATAATTTTTTTATTTATTGAAGGAAAAATGGTATCCAACACCAACGAGCTCTGTGTGGAAAAAGTAACTGCCTTCTTAGTTACTCAGTCAACCAATTAACAAAATGTCATTGATAATTGGGTTCAATTAGACTAGACACATCTAGGCTTGATTGCTTCCAGTCAATTCCAGTTCAATTTAAACATCACTTAAATAGAACGTTTCCAGCAATGTAAAGTAGGCTTTAAAGTCTCAACAGGCTGCACACTGTGTGACAATCAAAAGAATGATGGAAAGAGTTACAAAGCCATGTCTAAGCCTTTTGACTCCAATGAACACAGTGAGAGCCATTATCTCCAAAAGGGAAAAAAAATAAAAGACATCTACCAGTGGTTAATCTTCACAGAAGTGGCCAGTCTGCCAAAATTCCATCAAGAGCACATTAATGACTTTAATTTGGAAGTCACAAAAAAGCCCAGAAAAACATCTATGGACCTGCAGGCCTTGTTCGCCTCAGATAAAAGGTCAGCATTCATGATGCCAGCATTAGAAAGAGACTAGGAAAAATGAGATCCATGGGAAAGTTGAGAGTCAAAAATCCACTGCTAACCAAGAGGAACATATTTGTCAAAACCACCTTGGTGATACCCCAGGATTTTTTTTGGGATAATGTTGTGAACTGATAAGTCAAAAGTGAAACATTTGGAAGACATAAGTCTAATTACATATAGTGTAATCATATTAACAGGCAAACATGGTGGTAGTAGTGTGATGTTTTGGGCATGGGGATGCTTTGATGACATGCCATAACTGATGGAACCATGAATTCTCCTCTCTATCAGGTCATCAATCTGTGATCTGAATCTCAAGCACAATTAAGTTATGCAGCAAGACAACAAACCAAAGCACAAGAGCAAATCCACCCCTGAATGGCTCAAAAGAAATAAAATTAAGGTTTTGGAGTGGCCTAGTTAAAGTCCTGACTTGAATGCTTAGAGCATACTCACACTAGGCCCGGTTGTCCTGTACCATGCCCAAGCACGACTGCTCCCCCTCCCCACTCCCCCGCTGACCTGCACTTACATTGCACTTAATGTTCTGAGCCCGAGTACACTTGTCAATTCAATGCGGCTTTTTGTTTTCTCTCGTACAGCACAAAAAAGTCCATCATTGTAACGTTAATTATCTTAAAACATACTTGTTTAGGTTAGCTTTTACTTCACTTTTTAATATTTTTTTGGAACTATTGGTATGTGTGCTGATTTGTATGATTTGTATCTAGATGTGATTGTGTTTATGTAAAGCACCTTGAGAAGCTACTTTTAAAAGACCTAATATATATATATATATATAAAAAGTTTATTATTATGGCTTATTTGGAGTCGTTTGGGGCACAGTGACACTGTTTGGGGGCCAAACGTGCTCAGGCACAGAACGATCTATTCTGCCTCGCACGAGTACACCATTAGACAATACCTTTCATGCTTGAAAGTCCTCCAATGTGGCTGAATTAAAGCAATTCTACAAATAAGTCTGGGCCAAAATTCCTCCAAAGCAATTTGCTCTCCAGTTATCAGAAGTGTTTGGTTGCAGTTGTTGAAACTAAAGGTGGCAGAACCAGTTATAAGGTTTTGGAGGGTGAGTACTTGTTCACACGAGTGATATAGGTGTTGCATAACCCATTTCCTTCAATAAATGAAAATCATTTAAAAACTGTGTTTGGTGTTTCCTAATTGTGTATGAGAATATGAAACTGTGGCAAAAATAAAGGAAATCAGCAAATACTTTTTCATGGAACCGTGTGACCCGAAATCTGTGGAAATGGACATTTGGTTAGCTACGCAACTTTGTGACTATTTAGTGCCTACCTGTAGGCTGTCCCACTCCTGCTCCAGCAAATGCAGGCTGGCCTTGTCTCTTCTCTCTCTCTGTAACAGGGCAAACGTTTTATGTCTTTATTGCACAAGTGTTTTATTGTTTGATTTAACCTAATATGGTCTAGATTTACAGCTCTGTTCTTAAGTGTGTATTTGCATTAGAGTGAGAGACGGTGAAGATTTGTTCAGAGTCTACTCACACTGGCAACGTGACGCCAGAAAACGACAAGAAGTCGTTCATTTTCAATTTGAGATGAGGGATATGTTGGGATTTTTTTAAACTTCAGTTGTGAAAAATTAATTAGCAGCACTGGTAGATCCTGATGCACTGTATGGATACATTTCCCTACGTAGTATTTCTTTTTTAGCAGCAATACAAGTGTGTGCTTTTAATACAGGTTCTGTAGATAGCAATGTCATTTGTATAGCCAGTAAAACCAAAGATAACATTCGAATGATCTGAACAACCTGAGGCCAAAAAACCCCCCAACATGCTAACATTAAACTGAATGTTTTTGTGCGAGTATGCATGCTAATGCATGCCTGTGTGTATATGCGTGTTTAATAAACTTACTAGTTCCTCTTGAGCTCTTTCCACTTCCACACTTCTCTGGATAGAGTTGTGAAATTTGTTGTGATTCATTATCTGCTGATCTATGGCAGCGGGTTCGTCTCCCCATGGCGAGGTCTCTATCAGACGCTACAAAATAAGTGAATTGTGTAAAAAAGTATGAAGAAATCGAAACAACACTCCCTGTTAAAATGTTAAACATAATTGTATGGTTAAAGTATGCTAGCTGCAACTTATCTGCTTAATTATGGGCACTTAAAGAGCAGGGTTTTAAAGCTTCTGTATGTGTTTAACATTAATTCAATTAACTTAATTTGATTTTCTATAAAAGCAGCTCTGAAAATAATTCCATCTGTACCATAAATGACAGAGGTGTATTAATGCACTTGTTCTAATGTTAGGAGACGTTTGCATAACAGTTATGGAAGGGGGTTTGTGCATTTTCTTGTCCTATTTACTTCATGAAGGGGGGGGGGGGGGGGGGGGGGGTCTGGGGGGGGATGGTGAGGGTACAACTGTTTATAGCTGCTATAGTGCATGTGATAACAGGAACTAACATGCCTTGCAGATGTTCCAGAACATTAAATGTATCTATAAATATTTAATAAGTGTGATGTGTCCTTCATTAATAAATTAAAAATTGTAACCATGGGCATGTTGTATAAGTGGAATAACACATTTTGCAGCCATTCTGTTATATATATAAAAAGTAAATAAATAAATTTTAAATCCACTTCGTGCCCAGCTGTATCACACCACCACAGCATGTGTTATTTTCTTTTACCAGTATGAGCAATCATGTGTTATTTATTACATGCCATCGTGCTCTTATACAATCAAACCATAGTGTTTTTCTTACCAATACACATGCTTGTTGTAAAATAGAATAACTTCTTGTAAGATAGAATAACCAGATAAAAGCTATATCTACACAAAGATATATTTTTGGGATATTTAAGACTGTTTGTACAGCCTATATTGCATAGTACTAGATCAGCAGGCAGGTCATGTGACTCTGCCGTAATTCTGTTGGGGGGGGGGGGGGGGGGGGATGAGACGGGAAGAGATTTATTGCATGTTTCCAAGGAAAAGCTTTCTCTCACGCTTCTGTTTGCCTCTCTGTAATGCAAATGATCCAGTTCCCTCTTTTGTAATAAAAAAAAAGGAGTAATTCAAACACCCAAAAGATTTTCACTTTCAGGCCGAGTTACTGTGGTTTGGATACATGCAGTAGAGGGGTGGGTGTATTATTTGCCTAGTGTTTCTCATCCCTGCCTCTATTCTGGGCACACTACTGCTTGGCAGCAGTTTCTCGAAGAAAGACTATACTGCACTGTTGAAAGAGAGAAGACCTTCCACAAAAGAAGGAATAGCCAAATCCTAGATTTACAGTCAGATAGGGTTTTTTTTCTCAACAGGGAGGTGTTGGCAGTGTGCCTACATGGGCTTGAATACAGGCCCCTCTTTATTGTGTGGATGAAGATTCTTTTCATTCATTCTCTGAAGAATGTTGTTTTGCAATTCTGACATGACCCACAAAGAAAGAGGAAGGAAAAGTACTGTGGCTCTCTCCCTATGCCTCCTTTGCTCTTGTCTGAATATGAAAATATAGTGTTTATGACTAACTATGCGTTTGAGTTTACCTTCTGTTGGCCAATCCAGGCAATGGCATCTTGGAGGTTCCTGTCCGCCTCATCCCAGCCCATGCTGCCTCTGCTGCTTCGGCTCTTCCTCTGCAGAGAGCCACCCAGAGCCATGTGTATTGCTCTTAGCTGCTCTGTGCACTCTTCAACACTGGGCACAAAAATGACTGAATCAAAGCAGGGCTAGTATGTATATAGCTCCTCATATTAAAAATGCGATGTTTCCTGAAATCAGGAAATTGACTAGTATACTTAAGCTTAAGAATAAGACCAATGTACAACAGTTCTCTTAAATGAGCAACTATTGAGGTATGCATCTAAGGTGCTTCATTGAAAGTTGGTAGCCCCTTGATGCTTCAATGCTCAGTACTGCAATTAAGTGATTATACAGACAGCTCTTGATCTTTTTTTTTTTTTTTTTTTTTTTTTTTTTTTTAAATCAGATTTAATCAGTAATCAAATAACTCCAGCTATAAGGAAGAACTGCTGACAGAGGAACAGCCACATTCAAGCTCAGTTTCATTTGTACACAAGGAAAGTTGCTGGTATTCAGGTATAAGAATCAGGTTTCTAAGCGTTCCACTCAGATTAAAATCCCCCACATGTATTGCACACCTCTGCTATATCCCTGGTGATCCAGTGGTAAGGATTCAGTGCTCTCACCATCACATCCCAGGCATGATTCCTGGGCAGGGAATGTCGTTTCTACAATTTCACAGTCAATGATAATGACAGTCAACCATGAAACTCCAAGGTTGCCAGCTTTTTCTTCAATAGAGGTGAGAAGGGGGTTTCCAGTAGCACCTGGATAACCATCTTTAAACACGAGTACTTTGGCTTAAGCCCGGGATTGAAAATGCAGACTGAAGTAAAGTTTTTTCCCCCCCTTTTCTGTCAAATGTACTATGATGCAACATAAAAGCAACAGACAATTTAAAAAATGAAAAACAAACAAACAAACAAAATCATGATGACACAGTATATGAAGGAGAATATGGAGAGCACTGAAATAACCATCTAATAGGAGTGTAGTATATTGCCAATTTATTGCTGTATGAATAGTCCTAGTTAATCACATTAAATCATAGAAAATTTGGTTTAATTTTTGTATTGCTTTCCACTCTTCCATTATTATGCATTTTATTAATTGATTTAATTAACTGCATGTAGCCAAGAGGTCCTAAAGCAAGGTAATGAGCTAAAGGTAATCAGGTTGAACATAAATCTTCCCTTTATGTTGTCCTTTATTTCTTCCTCCAGCACAGCTATAGGGTTGGTGTTTTGGTTCAGTGGGGGTTATGTTTAACAGAACACACACCCCTTAGTAAATATACAGTACACAGCAGCTAAAACCAGTCCGTACATGATTTCACAGGAGGTTTCTGTGATTGCTGCAGCCAAAAATGCTTGATTTAGCTGCAGCTTTTTTGAGGTTTTTGTGCTTTTATTTGGCAGAAAACTACTTGAATTGGCAAAATCGCGACTGCATGAAATTGTCTTTTGCAGTGATGTTTGTTGCTAAATGAGACCTTTTAGCTGTACTCATGTTCGGCAGACGTTTATCGAAGAGGGCTTTAGCGGAAAAGCTGCAGAGTTTGCTTGGATGTCCTTGGTACAAGTGATATTACATCCATTATTGTTGTTGAGACTCGAGACTGTAACTTAATAAATGTGGTCCCCCCCCACCCATGTTCACTGTATGTAACATGAATAGTTTACCTCATATTTGCAGCTTACTGTTGTGTCAGTTCTGCTGCATTTAGAGGCCCGTGGCAACAATTATTCAGCATTTAGCTCATGTATTATCTGAACAATGCTGTGTCAAAACCCAGATAAAGCGTTGGAGAATGTTCACAATGCAGGGCAGCTGTCTGCTTGATCTATGCCAGCTGTGCTACCTTTTTTTTTTTTTTTTCCCCCCCTCTCTCCACAGCTTTTCTGCATTCTGGAAATGCTTTGTGTGTGCTTCAGCAAAGTCTCTCTTCCATTTCTTGGACAGAAAATGCAGTTTTAATTGGTCTCATCAGTATAATGTTCTAGAAACCTGTGGCATCCAGCTTTCTCGTTTTAGTAGACTAGCTGCAGCTTTCTCGATCATTCAAGTCACAGTAAAATGCAGAATGCAAGCGACTAGTTTCAAAAAGACTACAGAAAATTTTTAAATAGGAAAATGCAGTAATTAAATCGAAAATCGTCCAAATATTTCTGGAAGGCGCTATATTTGTGAGAATTTATAATATATTGTATGGTGCAAACAGTATGTTCAGGCCTATGTTTATGTATATACAGCATGTGTTTGTGTGGCATTGGTTGTGTCTGTAAATGTATGCACACGTCTGTATGTGTGTGCATGCGTATCTCACGTCATTAGCACACTATCGTTGGGCTGGCCCATGTTCCGAAGATCCACAGCAAGACCTTTGAGCTGTTCAATAAGGTCCCTGGCAGACATCATGCAGTGCTCTGCTTCTACTGCAGCCCTTGCTCTATCTGTGTCCTGCAACACCAACACACGTCAGTTCACCACACACACACACACACACACCCTGTTTTTTAAATAATAAAAAAAATATGAGTGGGGGCAAGTGGAACTGCAGACTACACTCACCGTTTGTAAAATAAACTCCGCTTTATGAAGGAACTCTTGGCATTGGCCCTGTAGTATGGAAGCTCTCTGATGGATGATAACATGAAGGGGAGGTCTAAAGAGAAGAAAGGTTGTAATAAAAAGAAAATTTATTGCTGGATCGTGTTCGGAGAAGCTTGCACAAACATGCATGAACGTACGTAATTATAGCTGTAAGAAAACCCCATCATTACCATTCAGGAGATTCAGCATTTTGGTAAACTTGCACAGTGTCACACAAAGTGCTCAAGGAAAAAAAAAACCAACAACTCTATTTTAAGACTCGCTCAATGCATTTAGAATGCTGTACTGCTTGATGTGCATCCTGGCTGTTATCAAACGTTCTATTTTTGGCCCAGCCTTAATTCCGGTGTGCAAATTCCTCTACACATTGTATAATCCTGAATAATAACTCCGTTTTGCTTTTCCCACAGAATATGAGCTCATACAGCAAAATAGGCTCATGCACACAAAACAAACAATTGCTTTTGTGGTTTAAAAGCAACATGTGTTTAAAACAGTATTTTATGTTATAGAAAACAATGAGACATCACTTCTGATTTTAATTTATAATAAATAAATAAATAAATAAATAAATAAATAAATAAAAGAAGATAAATGTGAATTGTATGTTGTACGTGTCGAGTCCTATTCGAATCTCCTGGTTAAAAATTCACTCCAAAAAGGTATGTTAAAGTGTAACTTCCTCCTCTTAAAACTGATTCATTAACCAGATTCATCTGCCACCATAGAGTTCATGCCTAGGTCATGATTTACAGGAATTGCTGAGGGGGCAGATAATACTGAAGCCAAAACAATTTGCACTCTGTGCACTTTCTGTTTTAAGTCAAAATATCTGCTGCCACATTTTCCAGTCTATAGCACAATTATGCCCTACTTGTAAGAATGTAAATTCAACATATAGACTACAGCACTAACAAATGATGAATAATGAAGCATATATGAATATAAAGAATTAACCATGAAACAGTGCATGAACATGAAAGACCAGCTGCAAAGTCATCTGTAAAATGCTATTATAAAAGGTAAATTATTAATCGAGCAATCATATAGATAGATAGATCATTCACTTTTTGACCGCCATGAGATGATTCATTGTTGTGAACTGGTAAGAAAACACCACCAGCACCTGGTGAGATAAAAGCCCTGAAACTAAATACAGAGGTTAGAGAACATAGGCTTTATTATGGACTGGACTTGGGTCACAATTTAAACACTTGCAAAAGACTAGTGATGAAATAGATGATTAATCTCATTACAGATGTGGGACTCTGTCTTAAATCCAAGGTGGGTGTTTTCATTTCATCAAAGGCTTTGAGCACAGACTACAATGCTCAGTTCCAAGTTCTCCAGAAGAAACTTCCCCATAAGCCACCTCTGTGTGATGACCAAACTACAGTGTTGGCTAAGCTTTGTGAGGAACGCTTACCCCTGTCCTCCCCCCATGGAGCCTTTAGAGAACGTGTAGCCATTGTAGTCCTCTTGATATTCCTGCTCGAATCCATTACCGCCGAACTGATAATTACTGACTGCGACGTCGCTGCGCGAGCCAGTGCGCCGACTGAGAGAGTGCAGCGCGCGCTGCGAGCCGTAAACACTCATAGTTTCATCCGCGGACACGCAGACAACAACAACAACAAAACACCGAGGAATTTAGACCAAACTTAGCTTAAAGAAATACAGCGTCGTACTGACATAAGCGAAAGCGCTGTGACTCTCTGTCGCGACCGCTCCAATCTACTGACTCTACTGACTCCACCGTCAACACGGAAGCGCCTCCCCACACCCGCCTTTTTCCCTACCGCCATGTGTTTTATTCCGGATAGATCTCATTTTCAGTTCTTTTTCTTCTTCATTTGGTTTATTTGCACTTTACATCCAGTCTTACTGCTTATCCAATGATAATCCAATCAATAATCAATAAGTTATTTATATATATATATATATATATATATATATATATATATATATATATATATATATATATATTTTTTTTACTGTGCCGTTATCTTTTTATTGAATTTATTTTCTCGTGATCTCGAGATAACAAAAGTTATTTTCTGTCGGTTACAAAATTTTATTGAAAAAACAAAGCAAAACTTTTTTCTTGTGATCTCATAACAGCAAAAGTTGTTGTCTTCTCTTGATCGCAAGATAACAAAAGTTTTCTTTTGATGGAATGTTCTTGATTTTTTTCTTTTCTTTTCTTGTGATGGCGCACAAACAAAAGACAAATCTCGAAATTACAACTTATCTTTTCTCATGATCTCTTAACAACAAAAAAAATAGTTTTCTCTTATTTTTCCTCGTAGTCACGAAATAACAAATGTTTTCTTTTGATAACAGAACTGTCTGGGAAAAAATATTTTTCTTCTGAACTCATAACTTAATCACATGACTTAATTTTCTTGTGATATCGACAAAACAAAATTTCTTTCCTGGTGATCGCGAATTTTTCTGTGTATTCGACATAATGTTCTTTTTTATTGTTCTGGAGGCAGCAAAACTTTAGCGCAATCCTGCAGTGTTGTGGATGAACAAATTCATTTTTACAATGATCAGGGCCTCACTCAAACCTCAACCCTAGTTCTGTCTGTCAGTGATTGATGACTTCCACATTAGTGTCCCACACTTGAAAAGGAGGCTGTCAGGTCTGCTTTACCTTTATCATCAAAGACAATATAGTGGGGGTCCCCAGTGGTTAGCACATTCACCTCACACCACCAGGGTTGGGGGTTCGATTCCCGACACTGCCCTGTGTGTGTGGAGTTTGCATGTCCTCCCTGTGCTGTGGGGGTTTCCTCCAGGCAGTCCAGTTTCCTCCCCCAGTCCAAACACATGCATGGTAGGCTGACTGGCATGTCCAAAGTGAATGTGTGTGTGAATTTGCCCTGCGATGGATTGGCACCCTGTCCAGGGTGTACCCCGCCCTGTGCCCGATGCTCCCCAGGATAGTCTCCAGGTTCCCCACGACGCTGAACGTGTAATTTCATTGCCAGCCAACTTGAGGGACCGGGACATCTGCATGACTTCAGAATGATGTTTGAAAGATGCCGTTTAAATGCTTTTAAGCTTTTTGTTATGTCTTTTGGGGTTTTTTCACAACCATGAGAAAGATAAAAATATATAATGCATGGCCTCTTAGGGCTTCCTTAGTTTGCTTGAGATACTATCATAATTTTCTCCTGATTCTTGTCAGAACAAACACTGTTTTCTTAGGTACCAGAATCTTAAAACAATATGACAGTATGCCACTGGCAACAATGATGTAATTCTAGTTCTGTGTGAACTCGGAAAATACTGTAACTTTTGTTGTCTTGAGATCATAAGAAAAATAAGTCGTGATCTTGAGATAACATTACAGGGGGAAAAAATTAAATCATTGCCTTTCTGGACTTCCATAGTTTCAGACTTAAAGTGATGTCTCTTTGCAGTGAGTCAGATCATTTTGGCTCAACTCACCATTAAGAGCCAAGCTCCCAAAAAAGCTCGAACCAAGGCTAGACCCACTGTCTCAATGTGCCACCCTTGGTTGAAACTGTTTCATGAACAGTGTTGGTTTTTTTGAGTAGTTACACATAGAAAAGGTACCACACTGAAAAGCACACCCAGCACTGAATTGCAGTTTGATGTTATTAATGAAAAATGCTCAGCAGAATTAGATCCTGAGGGGCGCCTCACACCTCCAGGGTCAGGGGTTCGATTCCCACCGTGGCCCTGTGTGTGCGGAGTTTACATGTTCTCCCTGTGCTGTGGGGGTTTCCTCCGGGTACTCTGGTTTCCTCCCCCAGTCCAAATACATGCATGGTAGGCTGATTGGCATGTCTAAAGTGTCCGTAGTGTATGAATGGGTGTGTGATTGTGTGTGTGATTGTGCCCTGCGATGGATTGGCACCCTGTCCAGGGTGTACCCTGCCTTGTGCCCGATGCTTCCTGGGATAGGCTCCAGGTTCCCCGTGTGACCCTGAAAAGGATAAGCGGTATAGAAGATGGATGGATGGAATTAGATCCTGAACTTGTTTCAGAAGTCAATGTCAGCCACCTTTAAATGCAGTCCATGTTGCTGCACTGGATTTCAATGTGTGATTCTGTTTACCCAATCTCAGAAGTGAAGAGAATGTGAAATGCAATGCACAAACTGTTTTGCTTTTCCGTAACCACATGCAGAAAACCATGCACACTCAAAAGAAAAACCTTTTGATTGATTTTAAATTACACTGCAAAGGTATTACCAATGAAAAAAAAAAAAAAAAAAACTTAAACCGCTCAAATATGCGAGCTACGTAAACACTGCTTCTCATTACTACGTTGATTGACAGCTAGGTGCAGTGAGCAAATTGCTGAACATTTGTTTGCCAAGTATGTAGAGAGTATCATTCCTTCTCGTGTTTTCTTCGGTATGTTATCTTATATTAATTGAATCCAAAAACCTCTAAACTGTTAGGTTTGACATGATTACACAGTATCCCTTCAAGTTTGAATCTTACCACTGGACACACACACACACACACACACACACACACACACACACATACACACGGTGTGTCCATGTAAGATTTCAGATCAACACACCCAGTTGTAGTATTTCTCTCCTCCATGTGTGAATGAGCACATCCATCCTGACGCAGGGTCGCACCGAGTGTGAAAACAAAGCAAGGGGAACAATGAACCAGATAGACAAGTATTCAAGGTGGTGATAGTTTCTCTGACTCACCCTGTTATTTGACATGTACTAGCTCGGGGCACTTTTCTGAAAGCGTTCTGTGCACGTCCAAACCTGACATGATAACAGAACATATGTGCCTTAGGCAGTACCTCTCCCAAGTCACACCACATATATAATCATTTATTTCAAACCACCATCTTTTTTCAAAACATTTTCTAAGAAATAATGTAGGCATCTGTATGGAGGTTATTATATCAAATGCATACCTTTTTGAACTAGTAATTCACACTATAGTACATTATAGAGAACAGGGTTGATACTGCATTGATTTCCTCGAAAGAAAGTGACATGGCTTCATCCAAAATCACAAGATTTCATTAACAAGTGCACTGTATTAAAGGGGAGTTCTCCTGAAATTAACAGAGCTGACCGAAGATATAGAGACATTCAAACGCTTAACAGTTTTAATAAGAACTATTAAGCAAATATGATGAAACGCATGAGGAAAGAATCATATAAGATCAAGCAAAAGCTACTGAACGGTTTGCACTGTTTTATACTACAGTATATATAAGTGCAAATAGGTGTAGAGACATTTTTTTGGGGGGGGGGGTTCATGATTTAAAAAAAAATATTTGTATTTGTATTAAACCTATAGCACATCTATAGATGGTCATTTTATGTGTAAACTTAAACTTAAACTTATAATTTTTTGTGTTTAAACTTATGATTCTATTAGGTAACAATGGAAATACGTGTCAAGACCAATTAATTTTGTGGACTACTTTTGTCATTTTAAACAATAAAAATGGGTTAGGCTAAGCAGAGCACATAAGATACTAGTAGACTGGCTTAGTGATTAGCAAATTTGCCTCACACCTCCAGGGTTGGGGGTTAGATTCCCTCCTCCGCCCTGTGTGTGCAGAGTTTGCATGTTCTCCTCATGCTTTGAGGGCTTCCTTGTGGTTTCCTCTCTCAGTCCAAAGACATGTGTTGTAGGCTGATTGGCTTTTCAAACTTATCTGTAGTGTGTGAATGTGTGTGGGATTGTGCCCTGCGATGGGTTGGCACCAGGGTATGAAATTAGCACCCGCCACCCGGGTGAGTTGTCGACAGTGGCGTGTAAAATTGTCCGGTCATCCGCCATTTTGGTGGGTACATTTGTCACACAAGTAGGGCTTACAAAAATAGATATCTAAATCTGTGTAATTTACTCATTCCTCCCTCAGTGTTTGTGATTACCAGTGGCTGTACAAACATTAAACATCATTTTGAAAGTGGAAGTGAAGAAAAAGCAACAACCCAGAAGCAAAAACCTGGAAGTGTGAAATTGGCTAACATTTCAGAGCCTGGTTGGCACCCTGTCTAGAGTGCTCCTCGCCTTGCGCCCCGAGTTCCCTGGGATAGGCTTCAGGCTCCCTGCAACCCTATGTAGGATAAGTGGTATGGATAGATGGATTTGTATTTATTAAACCTATTGGTGTGGGCTTATTATTAGGTTTAAGGAAACCAGAGCACAAATTCTAACAGGTAACAATGCACACAGTAGGTGTGCAAGCAAGGTTTTGCCTGTATATTATGTATTCATTGAAGACGGTATTCATTATTTTACTGGTTGGTCTAATCCACTGAGCCACAAAGAACGGTTTGGTTTGAAAAACATACTTCATTTAATGAATACTGTGTTTCAATACCCTCTATTATTATAACAAAATGTGTACCAAAACACAATATTAATTGAAAACAGTTTTAAATTATGAGTTATTTGGGGCTCAATCAATGAGACCAGTCAGTCATATTAGATTAGATTAGTTTCTGTAAGAAAAAAAGATTTTGTCATAATGCAAAGTAATGACACTGACACTTCAAATATATGTGATATCTTAATGCGGGATTGCGAGAGCATCAATTCACCATTCAATTCTGCATCAATTCACCATTTTTTTTCTTCTTGGAACAGGAATGCACAACATATATATACATAAATATATATATATATATATATATATATATATATATATATATATATATATATATATATATATATATATGTGTGTGTGTGTGTGTGTGTGTGTGTGTGTGTGTGTGTGTGTGTGTGTGTGTGTGGTTCCAATATTGGAAACCATTACAAAAACCATGCAGTAAGACAAGCCTGCTTGCCAGATGCTATATTTTGCCTTTCGTTATAATATACTCTTATTTTCTATTCATATTTCCCAATGCCCAAAACAATAAAACATTTTGCACAGCTTATTTTTTAGCTTACAGACCTTACAGGTGAAATAAAACGAATTATTGTGATTAATTTAATAGATAGTAGGCAACTAGAAGGCACATCACACAGGCACAACTGAACTTTATGCTTCATTAATTTTATACAGGCCTGTATTTGTAAGCTGTTCTGTGTGACAAATCAGATCGCTTTCTTCCCGTAGATGCTTAATCATTTTTCCGAACAAGTCTGGGCAATACTTATTTTCGTTCTCTCTTTGTCATGATATGAGATGAGATGTTTACCTCTGCGATTAATAAGGTGATCTAATTATCTGTCCTGTAAGATGCAGATCATGACAGGAACTGTACAGTAGCAAGGATTGAGATTCAATATTTGACAATACCACAGAATCTATAATGCGATATGACGTGATTAATTAGCCTCTGATCAATATGTGACCAAATTTGTTCAGAAACTGGACAAGTTTATTGTTGAACAATAAAGGATTTTAAGTATCACATTCATGGGTAAATCACCTTGCTAGCTTGCGACAACTGATTTACACACCAGTTTGAAAATATTAATTATATTTTATACATCAGTTGTCTGTCTTTTTCCAATAGTAATTGATTTTTAATCCCTTATAATTGATAATAATTGATATATAATTAATTATAAATGTGGATCAATGTATGATTGATCCATGTTGTCCACAAAAAAGTTTATTATTGACTTATTTAGAAAGTCAATTTCTATTGACTTATTTATTATTTACTATTTACTTATTCAGTGTGAGCTGTAGGCATGTCAGATGAATGCTTGGTCTGCTTATCCTTCAAACTCTTCCATTGTCTTCCATTCTTGGCCCACCTTGGCCTTGGCTCAGATTCACCAATCTCAGATTCTGCCTGTCTCTATTTTTGGTTGGTTTTGCTTCCTGGTCCTGTCTTCACCCCCCGCCCCTGACTGGTTTATTCACTATGTGTGTGCACCTGATTCCTGTTTCAATCTCAATGACCAATGTGCAAAGCAACTCTTTCAGTTCAGTTCTATGTGAGGTTTTGAATGTCTTTCCTAATTTACTGATTATCATCTTTGTGATTTGGATATGTAATAAAGATTACTTACAGCCACCAGCCTTCAAATTCATTACGTTCATGGCCTCATTAAATTGTGCATACAAGTAACTGTCAGAGCACTATATATATATATATATATATATATATATATATATATATATATATATATATATATATATATATATATATATATATATATATATATATACACACACACACATACATATACACACACATATATATAATTTATTTTAATGCAAATTAATAGGATGTGCTGGATCAAGTGCTATTTATAAGCTGCTGAATAATGAGGGTGGAGAGTATATTTGCATATTGGCAATACAGACTATTGTATTGCAGTGGATACCACTGTATACAGGCAATACAGACATACAGACCACATCTGAAACATGCCAAACCGGTTCTGAAACAGGTGAGAACCTGGTCTGAGGGAGCCATTTCAGCAGTTCAGGACTGCTTTGAGCACACAGACTGGAATATGTCCAGAGAGGCTGCTACATACCACAACAATACACAGCATCAGTGAATAGCAAATGCATAGATGATGTAACTTCCTTCAAGTCCATCACCACATGTGCAAACCAGAAACCATGGATGACTGCTAAAGTGTGATTGCTGCTGAAAACCTGAGACTCTGCCTTCAGGTCTGATGACAAGGCAGCCCTCCACACAGCAAAGTCCAATTTGTTCCGGGCTATCAGAGAGGCAAAGCACAACTACGTAGGAATAATCCACAGTCACTTCACAATACCAAGTACACAAAGCATATGTGGCAAGGCATTCAGGCCATCACAGACTACAAAGCTACACCACCTGCCTGTGATGATGATGCCTCACTCCCAGATTCCCTGAATGATTTCTACACATGATTTGAAGCACAGAACAACATGTCAGTGAGGAAAATCACCCCTACTCCCACCGACCAAGTACTTCGTCTCTCTGCAATAGACAATAGAAAGCTCTGTCCCAAGTCAACCCACGGAAAGCTGCAGGTCCTGACAACATACCTGGCCGGGTGCTTAGGGAATGTGCTGATCAGCTTTCAGATGTCTTCAAACACATCATCAACATTTCCCTGATCCAAGCAGTTGTCCTTGTGTGCTTCAAGATGACCATCATTATCCCTGTGCCGAAGAAATCATCTGTGTTCTGCCTGAATGACTACCGGCCTGTTGCAGTCACACCTATCATTGGTGTGCTACTGCACACTGCACTTTACATACAGGCATCAGGCACTTTATACCGTGGAACTCGTTTTTGCTGCCAGTAATGCTGCTATACTTGTGCTGCTAAATTACAAAATAGCTACAGTCCATGTTTACATTTACAGTCCATGTTCTTTTATATCATTGCTTTTTTAAGCTTAAAGGCAAGTATTTGTGCTTAAATGATTGGATGATGTTGAAAAACCCTGTCTCCATCATTGATATTCAAAGATTGGGCAATGTCAAAGGTTTGCAAAATCTGAAACAGGGTCACCAGACCACCAAGTTATTTAAGCAGCTGCATTATTTACACTGAACATGGAACATTCATGCAAAAATATTGACAAAAGTTTTAATAAACACCTCTAGATGTTTATATATGTTTACAATACTCAATTTAATCTGCCTTTTTCTGTGTAGACCAACTAACTGCAAGATAGATTCTATCTTACATATATGCAATAAATTAACTTTTTGGATCTTTTGTTTTCAAATAAATCTGTATGTAGTTTACACCAGCTCCAATAGCAGTAACGTCTGAAGTTCCATGAACCACAGAAAACATTTCACAATGCCTATGTTTAATGGAGTCTTAGTGCCTCACAGCTCCAGGATTTGATCCTGAACTATGGGTAATGGCTGTGTGGCGTTTCACATGTTCTTGCTATGTCTGGGTGGACTTTATCTGTTTTTCTTTCCACCACACAAAAGAATGCTGGTAGCTGGACTTACTATTCAAAATAGCCCATGGGTGTTAATGACTGTGTGAGTATTCCTGCTTTATGTTCAGTGTTCATAATGTAGGCTTCAGTTCCAGCTGCTTTAAGTACTATAGTGCATCTCATCCCCATGGACTGCACCAGATTTGTCAGTTCTTGCTGTGAGATGTTACTCCATTCTTCCACCAAGGCATTTGCAAGTTCTCAATCACGTCTTGGGGGGACAGATGTGGGTTGCCACTGCAAGGACGATCAGCTGTCCTCCCTGCAGCAGGCCTATGGCATGTTCACGCAGGTGAGCAGGAACCCTAGGCATCTTTCTTCTGGTGTTTTTCAGAGTCAGTAGAAAGGTCTCTTTAGTGTCCTAAGTTATTGTAACTGTAACCTTAATTGTCTACCGCTTGTAAACTGTTTGTGTCTTAGGGACTGGTCCTCCTTAGGTACAATAATTTTTTATGATTCATTGAACAAGCATGAAAAACATTGTTTAAACCCTTTCCAATAAAGATCTGTAAAGATTATTCAGATTTTACTAAATTATCTTTAAAATACAGTCTCCTGCAAAAGAGAGGTTTCTTTTTTTGTTGAGTATATTATTACAGTTAACAGTCAGTTCTTGAAATTGATGTGTTGGAAGCATGAAAAAATGGGCAAGTGTAAAGATCTGAGTGACTTTGAGAAGGGACAAATTGTGATGGCTAGACGACTGGGTCATAAGATCTCCAAAACAGCAGGTCTTGTGGGTTGTTCCCAGTATTTGTCACGCACCACCTACCTAAATATTGTCGCACACTCCTTTATGATAATGTTATTCCCTAATGTCAGTGGCCTCTTTCAGCAGGATAATGCACCCTGCAACACTGGAGAAATTGCTCAGGAATGGTTTGAGGAACATGACAAAGAGTTTATGGTTTGAACTGGCCTCCAAATTTCCCAGATCTCAAATTGATCGAGCATCTGTGGGATGTGCTGGACAAACAAGTCCAATCCATGGAAGCCCCACCTCGTAACGTCCAGGACTTAACGGATCTGCTGCTAATATCTTGGTGTCAGATACCACAGCACACCTTCAGAGATCTTGTGGAATCCATGCCCCGACGGGTCAGAGCTCATTTGACATTGATACTCCCTCAGTGGAGGAGTGAGAAGATCATTGTGTTGTTTTGGTGAGTCTGAGGTTCTCACAGTAACATGAAGTGATCATGTTACTGAAAACTGACCCTCCCTCTGGACTGATGACTATTGGGAGATGTTACCTGAGTTTATTTTCCCAAGAAAGACAAAGAACAGTACTGCTCTATTTTAGAGCAACGATTACTTAAAATCTTTATATAATTACACTTTACACTCATATTTGTACAGTCAGAAATGAGTGTTTTGAGTGTTTCTAATCGTCACTGCATGATCGTTGAAGAATAACATTGTTTCTGGAGTACACCCTATTTTTGATTGATGGGAAGATATAATGGAAGGTTCACAAATAAATGAGAAATGAATGAGGCCCAACTTCATGGTCATATCTATTTGTGAAATAGCTGATCTCATCATTGCACCACTCACCCTGTGTGTGTCCTGCCAGTGAAAGCACATTCTCTGCTCAAGTCGTGGCTTCACTCCATCTCATGCAGGGGATCACTGCTGCTCAGTATGAATACATCTGTTAATAAAATTATTTCAGGTTTTACTCAGAGGTAGAAGGGAAAACAGTAGGAAGAGCCTTGGGGCTGTAACTGACAGCAAAACTCATTTTTATTCTCATTCAAGAAAAACCTGTTCACTTATTTTTGTACAGGCTGGAAATGTTTGTTTGGGAAATATAGAATGTTAGGATTTTTTCTTCAGTCGATTTCACTTCTCATCTAATAGGTGAGCAGATAGCTCTGCAGCCACAGACATGTTCAGCAAGCAGCTTTATTTGGATGAATATTTGACTGCCAAATTACCTAACACACATGGTTCACACTCTGACCCAGTAATTATAGGACAGAATGCATCATGTTAACTGTCACTAGAATGTCACGGAATATTTTTGTCTGTCTTCTCCATCAGTTACCTTTAATATAAGTTAACCAATCGAACATGACAGACATCTGAGTAAATTACAGAATTGTTACGTGTTGAAGAATTGAGAATTCTTTATTGGATAGTGCCATCTAGTGGCTCTAAATTGTATTGCTACCTGTGAAGTGACGTAGTTGTATTTTCAGTGCCGTTGTATGTTATTACGTGCACCATTTTAGATTTGCTTTACAGTGTATCTAATTACTATTATTTGGTTTGTCTTTAAATGTAGTTAATGTTTTTATTAATTATGGCATATGGCGAATTTACCAATTCAGAAATCAAACATCGGCTATATGAAACCTAGGTTCAAGGATCAGGAGAGCCAGATCATGTGATTTCCTTTGTCTTTATTAAAATACCCTGACACAAGCTCAAATTACCATAAAAATAATAATAATAATAATAATAATAATAATAATAATAATAATAATAATAATAATAATAATAATAATATTGATTGTACAACATTGTATCCACCAGCAGATGTCACTCGTGTGGGTAGTAATACAATGATTCAAAAATATTTACAATTTGGGAAGGCCATCGTTACCAAACCACCACGTGGTACCTCACCATTCAAAATTTTATTTACACTGTTACAAATCTGTTCTGCAACAATAATCAGATAGGCTGTAGCATTCAGAGAATGCTTGATTGGTATTAAGGGGCCAAATATGTTCCAAGAAAACATTCCCCACACCATTTTACCACCACCAGCCTGAACTGCTGACAAACGGCAGGTTGGGTCCATGGATTCATGCTTTTGATGACAAATTCGTCCCTAAAACTTCCTTTCAACTGTCCATTTTTGGTGAGCCTGTGCCCACTGTAGCCTCAGATTACTATTCTTGACTGACAGGAGTGAAACCTAATGTGTTGTTCTGCTGTCTGCCTCATGGTTTGATGTGTTGTGTGTTCTGGGATGCTTTTCTCCTCACCATGGTTGTAAAGAGTGCTGTAGTCTTCCTGCCAACCCCAAAACAGTTGGGCCATTCTCCTCTGACCTCTTTCATCGACAAGGCGTTTCCATCCATGGAACTCCCGTTTACTGGATGTTTTTTGTTTTTTCACCATTCTGTCAACTATAGGCTGTTGTTAACACACACTATGTATAATGGATGTGCATGATAACACACATACCATATGTAATGGATGTGAGATTAAAAGTTTCAAAAAGTACTCAAACCAGCCCATCTGGCACCAACCACCACGCCAAATTCTAATGTTTTGATTTGAACATTAACTTCATAATCTGCATAATTTATTTACATTTTTTTGCATTACATTCTGTGCAGGTTTATGGTGTTCCTTCTGAAGTGAATGTATATATAGCCAGTTTTGTTTGATAGGCTTTATTGTCTGAAAATTATCACTTTGCTTGCAAAGATGATCAAGGGCGTTTGTCCTAAATGTCCTGTTTCTCTGGAAACTTTGTGTACTACTCTTCTTTTACGTCATCCATTATACTTAGTGTGTGTTAACTTGTAAGTGAATTACTCCCACCTTTCAAATTCAGAGTTCTAGCTCTTATAGAGGTAGTTTGAAGCCAATTTTAATATAGACTTTTTGCCTGTGTTTCGGTTTCAGAGCTATTAGATTTGTTTAGATTCAACTTTATTGTCATTGGCCAGAATACAGTTACAAAGTCAATGAAATGCAGACCAGAATTTCATAATAACTTCATTTAACCAGGAAGGCGAAACAGAGAATGAGGCAAAGTGCAACATGGTATTTGCAAATGGCATAGTATCAACAATGCAAGTGAAAAATAAGGCATAAAAACAAATGGCATGCTGTGTGTAAATGACTCTGGATACATGCATTAATGCATTAGTGCAGTGAACAAAGGTGCGCAGCAATAATGAATGTGGATCCATTACAATGAGTGGAATCCAAGACACAGCAATACTGAATATAAGGTGCAATTAGGAGTAGTTCAAGACTGTTTAAACTGTTTTTCATTCTATGCACAGAGGTAGGGTTGTACATGTGCAGTTTGTGCACTTTAGAAGGGTGTAAGTTTACATTAGGTAAGATAAGTCCATTTCCCCCCAAGATTAGCTCGCTAATGATTAAAGAAGAAGCCTTAATTGGTCACATATACATTACAGATAAATTATTTTCTTTGTATATCCCAGCATGTTAGGAAGTCAGGGTCAGCCATGACACAGCACCCCAGGAGCACGGAGGGTTAAGGGCCTTACTCAAAGGCCCAACACTGGCAGCTTGGCAGTGCTGGGGCTTGAACCCCCAACCTTATGATCAGTAACCCTGAGCCTTTGAGATATGTAGAACATGCTTTTAAAAATAACCGAATTCATCAAATCGAGGCCTTGTCAAAAGTTTGGAAAACAGTCTTCCGATCTGGAAAGCTTGTTTGTGTTTGGATGCGTTTCCTATCATTCATTTTATTGTTCACTCTATAGGCCACTGCAGAATCTGGAGCTTCATAGGGGTGGGGGGGTGGTGGTGAAGGATAATCTTACCTAATGTACTTTTAAGTAGGTCTGGGTGAAAGCCCCAACAGGTTTGCTCAAACACATAATACTTTTGTCCTGATGTTAGGGTTTAACAATTATTATTTACGTCCTACATATTTTGCAGGTTATTTGTAGTCGTACAAGTAAGAAATAATAATAAAAAACCAACTGCACTTTTTAAGGGCTAGAAAAAATACAGACAGACTGGTAAAGTAGCAATAAGATTTTTGTAGGTCTGATCTGTTCCCTAAAAGATACCTTTCTACCACTGAGTACCATTTTGATTCAACTAATTGAAATTATTATCTAGTCTATGATTGGACGAACCACTCAGAAACACAACTGCTACAACTGATTAGTTTCATAGTGAGCAGGGAAGGGTTGCATGGCATTTTCTGCGTGTAACTTCGGTCGGTGCAACGCCGTGTTTACAATGGGAGCGCGGGGGAGCGGGTGCACAAAGGGTCTTTGTTGCTCGTCGATCCAATCACACGCCGCGGTTAGATCGCCATGAGTGCCTCGGCCAATCAGAAGGCGCGGCGAGACTGTGGAGAAAGGCGTTTCATTTGGATGCTGCGAGCGTGCGCGCGCGCTGACCGACTATGTGTGAAGAATTCATCGCCGGCGGAAAAATGGTCGCGTAGCCTGGTACCACGCGTGCAACCAAAGCCCGATCTGGACTGACTGGCCACCACGTAAAGCTGTGTTTTCCAAGCTGAACACTGAGATCTACCAACGCATGATGTAATAACAATTATTATAATATATATATTTTAAAAATCGACAGTTCAGGGATGGGTAGCGGAACCACGCCTGCCCGAGATCTGCTCATAAACAGGTATGTTACCTGTGGACCTCGGGGACTCAAGGTTTACAAACACATGTCGTTGTGTAAGGGTTTGGCGTCCACTGTACTCAGCCGCGCGATGGCATGATCACCTGGAGGATTCACAAAGCCGACGGAGGGCACGTCGATCACCAGGAATGCTCGATTCACGCGGATGACAACACGGCCGTCTCCGTGACATTTACACGATCAGACCGAACTGGTTTTTCTAACCCGCACTGGATTTAGTCTGCTTTTGGGATCTTCTCTGCTGCCGGTTTTTAAGCGCGTGCGTGTCGGCGTTCTGGATCTCAGACAAAGAGCGTCCACAGAGTCGAGTGAAGACTCGGAGAAACCGTTATGGCCTCTATTCGCTTAAACGGATTGGACCAGCTGCCGGAAAACGGGAGTGTATCGCGAACACCGGAGCCTCAGACCCCGAAGCTGCTCTCTCAGGTGGACACCGCTGTGCTGCCGTTCCTCGGGGGCTTCGGTCGCTTCCAGAAGCGTCTTGTGGTTCTGACATGGCTTCCTGCGCTGCTCATCGCCTTCGGTCAGTTCTCGGACTATTTTCTCCTCGCGCAACCCGAGAGCTCGTGCGCCCACCAGAGCGATCAGGCACGAAACGGGAGCGGCGTGAGCGCGAGCCCCTTGCCGCCTGGTCTGTTCGGTAACGCGACCCTCGCCGAGAGCAGCAGCAGCGCGCGGTGCAAATGCGCTGAACCGAGGTTCGAGCTCCAGCTAGGACTGCAGCAGAACGTGGTGACCAAGGTGGGTGAGGGAAAAACAAATGCTCACACACTGCTCAGTTGTCCTTGACAAGCTTTTGCACATGCATCAGTGTTTCCCATCTCCCCACATGTAACTCACCTCATTTATATCTGCCAATTAACATGTGGTTACATTGAAGATGTGCTGCAACCCCCCTTCTACCTTTTCTTTCTTTCTTTCTTTCTTTCTTTTCCCTTTTGCTGTAGTGTCCTTGTAAGTCTGACCTGCTTTCACCAGGATGACGTTTTGCATAGGTCTTTATCAATTTACCAAGGAGGGTTGTATTATGTTCATTCAAATGTTTACTCATTTGAGAATCAAAGACCAGCTGACACAGTCTAGTTAACTCAGCAGGTGCATGCAGGGTCTGATAAGGTGGTCTGGGGTGTACCACCCACCTAGTCTGGGACAGATAACTCCTCTATGACGGGCAAACCCTGCAATATATCTATACATTATGGGTTTTTTTTTCAGCAGTTGTTAACAGTCGGTTGGTTAAGATTAGGATGTCTTACACAAGGCGGTTGTTTTTCACAGATGCAGCATGTGTGTTGGAGAAAAACACACGTGAACCTTGCTGGATATACAATAAACTCTGTCGGAGATGGACTGTTGTTGGTGATTATTTGGACCACCAGTACATGTTTGCTTCTTTCGTTGTGTACTGGAGCTGTGAGGCTAAGGTTGCTCATAAGTAACAAAAGCAGAAGCTTAGAAGTTCATAGCAAAGTAAAAGTCGAAGTTACTACTTAAAGGTACAATAGTCAAGTTTCTTTTTTACTCCTTAATTGTATAATTAACTTGGAAGATATGTAGAACATGATAAAAAACAAAAACAAAGAATGTATTAAGTCACGGCCTTGGCAAAGTTGTATTTAGTCACTGAGAAAACCAGTTTGGAAAACGAACTTCTGGTCCGGAATGCTTGTTTGTGTTTGGATGCACATCCTGTCAGTGATTTTATAGCAACTCTGTAAGATTCTGGCACAGAGCTTCATAAACATGAGCAGGAGTTGGGGGAGTGCGCTGTGAACGTACCTTGTGCACCTTTAAGCATTGTGTAAACCTCACACTAAAATTGATGCACATTTATTTGCCTTAAGCCACAGTTTTAGTCACTGGAAGATTACTGATTACACTTCTACTGTACAATTATGCCAGACTTTGAGGCTTATTCAGTCTGAGTGCAGTGGATTGCAGTATTATCTCAGTAGTTGAATACAGGGTGGTGTGATGCATCTTGACGTGAAGCAGAGTTACTGTTACCACCCAAAAACTGATTAGTTTCCCACAACCGCATGTCTAGAAGAATTTTATTCCTCTTATACCAGAGGATGATAACACATTAGAACAAGAGAAAATAAGCTACTTTCCATTATCATTTGTTCTGTAAACTGTTATTCCCTCTATTGTCTCTCTCTCATGAAATGAAATGCAGCTTGTTATGTTACAGTGGAACCTCTAAGCGCTCCATACTGAAGAATTTCGGGAGACTTAAACGAACAGCTTAACTTCTGACAGTGGAGACTAATTCTGGGAAATGCTGAATAAAGTGTCTCCTCACAGAAAATACAATGTCAACAATTACACACGTTTTCAAATCCTGTTTATGTGAAGCATCATCCAGAAAAGTCTATTACTATTGAAACAATAACATACTAGAACGAGCACATTGGTCCTACTGACCAATCAGAATCAAGCACTGTGGTATAACAGCTTTGTCATGGATGTGATTGTTGTTATGATGTCTCCACAGTGGCAGCTGGTGTGTGATGAGGAGTGGAAGGTCCACATCGCTAAGTTCTCATTGCTGGTTGGCTCCATATTTGGTTACCTGCTGATGGGGGCCATGGCGGACTGGTAAGCTACTCGGCGCATTATCTTTCTCAAAGGTTCTCAATCCTTGTCTATTTTTTCCTGCTCTAACAGTTGATTCAGTGAATCTGTGGATTACTAAGTATCCTTCAACAGTATTTCATGATCTGAGCAGGTATAGTGCAGCAGAGTGAAGAAATTACTGTGTATGCCATAAGTCGATTGTTGTTGCTGAGTACTGTTGTGCATCATATTGACTATGAAGATAAAGTGCATATCAAAAGTGAAACCTTTTTATATGAAGCTCTTCCATTTTGTACAGTTTTCTGCTCAGTTGTTTCTTGACCAACTGTTTGTCATTTACATTATTGCTATTTCATGCCACACAAAAGGTAACAAAAGTTTGTTTTTCTTTTTCTGTTGTCTTCTAACGTTGACCCACTGAGTTTGGAGATACTGTTGAAGCAGCAATATGTTGCCATCCACAGTATATTCCTTGCATGAGCAGGAGAACCCTGGCTATGATGTTGCCAGCACACTGCATCGCCAGTACCAAAACAAATGTGCCACCTGCTGCACTTTTAAAAAGATTTTTTGAGTTTACCATGTGGGAGAAGATTGACCTGTTCACATTCCTACATTAATTTTATTTCTGCAACTTCCACTTCTAAAAGCTAATTTCCACCTTAATGCTGATTACTACTAATCAGTATATGGTGAAGCATCCTAATAAAGAGGTGAAGTAAGGAAGTGCTTTTGATGTGCTTTCTACCCACAGCTGGTCATGATACAATACTTTCAGCTGTTTAAAAAACAAAACAAAACAAAACAAAAAAAAAAGATAATGAATAAACTAGTTGCTGGCATGTTTCCTGACCCAAACACTGATATGTGCTTGTTGAACATCCCATTCCAGATTTAGTCCCCCTTTGCTGTTTTAACAAGCTCCACTCTTCTGGGAAGGCTTTCCACTAGATTTAGGAGCATGGCTGTGGGGATTTGCTCATTCAGCCACAAGAGCATTAGTAAATCCAGGTATTGATGTTTGGCAAGGAGGCCTGGGGTGCCATCTGTGTTCCAGTTCATGTGTTCAGTCGGGTTGAGGTCAGGGCTCTGTGCAGGCCACTCTAACCATGGCCAACCGTGTCTTCATGGAGCTCACTTTGTGCACAGGGGCGTTGTCAGGCTGGAACAGGTTTGGGCCTCTTAGTTCCAGTGAAGGAAAACTGTAAAGCTACACCATACCAAGATATTATAGACAATCGTCTGCCAACTTTGTGGCAACAGTTTGGGAAGGCTCACATATGGGAGCTTTTTATGCTTTTGTCTCTGCTGTTATAACATTGCCATCGGTGGAGAACTCAGTGAGATTTCCAACACTCTCACAATGATTATGTATCTTCCAGCTAGGGCAATGACACAGTAGGTGGTTCTTTGTTGCTGTCAACTGCAGCCCAGTTAGCTGTTATTGGCAGTGGAAGAAAAACAAGCAGCTTTTCTGACAGCTGAATTATAAAATAACATCGTTGCACTTATCGAATCAGAAAGAGAATATAGAGTAATGTAAGGGGAAAAATAGAAATATCTTAAATACATTTTCAGCAAGGAGAGAAAAAGACATCTCTGCTTAAAAACTGGCATGGAGGCCTCTAATAATAGATCTCTTCATAAAAATAACAATTGAAAAGTTGCTTTGATTGTGAAGAACCCTCTCCTGTCTAAAGTTCTGCTTGGTGTAAATGTAACAGACACATCACAGTGATAAATTTGTCAGTGTTTAAAGTGATAATTATAATAGGCCCAGGTGACTTTCTATACATGATCCCAACTAGGTGTAGTAAAAATTGGGTTTACAGACAGTTGGTTCAAGGGTTAGTAAATTTAATCACAGGAATTTAGGCCAGGAGTAAGCTCTGTTGATGAGCTTGTTGTAAGCTCTGACTGTTAGAGATCCAGTACCAAATGCAGTTCTTTCTATAGATTTCTTTGCTCCCAATGCACCCTGCCTAAGGGCTCAATTAGTTCTTGTGTGGTAGAAAATGTTGCAAAAACGTTATTGAGAAACTTTATAATAGAGGTGATGCAATGCTATGCATTAAAAGAACATTTTCTATTTTGGATTCTTCTACATTCAGAAATAAGGAAGGATTTATGATTCTGAACAGATGGTGGCCTAGACCAGGCTCACAACCTTCAACTGCTCAAATATATTCATGCAAAGCTCAAAATTAATTACATCGTAGACTATTACAGAATGGTTAGGAAAGAAGTTCCTTTTGGGGTATTTATTTATTTATTTATTTATTTATTTATTTATTTATTTATTTTAAAGCCTGCTTTGTGTAATGGTTATTTGAGCTAATAATGAGCTTTATTAGAGTAAATATACTTATGGTGACTTTACACTGGATAGTGTGCTACTGCTGTGTCATATTGTCCAGTAGAAAAGCAATCTGTATTTTTTTTTTGTAAGCATGTTTGTTATCTTTACGTCAGCGATGACTCATGACTATTCTGTGCCGATTACATTTGATTAGCAGTCTGAACTATTTCTAGCTCCACCAGTAAGTATATTGGTGGAGCTAGAAATAGTTCAGACTGCTAATCAAATGCAGAGTTGCTGGCCTTCTCACTGTGATTCTGCCATGGTAGTGTTTGAGCAATAAAGATGGATGTTCTACAATAAAAAGAACTGTTGCACTTTGTATTTGTATCTGATGGAAAGTAGAATGGCAGAGGAAATAAAAAGATTACTTCCTTACTCATTTGTGCACCATGCCATCTGTGAAACCGGCTGACACAGTGGCTGCCGATGAACTTGGTACTTATCTGTACTGTACTGTATAATAGAGCAAAATATGAATACGCTGTTTGGAATGACCAGATAATGTGATCTAAAAACAGATATGAAAGGAAGGCGCACTCTTTAGGGTTGATTGATTTTTTTATTTTTTTTTTGCCTCTCTGACAGGAGATATTTATTTGTAGGCATGAGTGAGCACTCGGGTATGACATTAACATCATGTGTCCAGAGCTACGTGGTGTATTTACTGTGCTCATTCACGTATCGTTAGTAAAAGGGTAGCAGGGGTTTAAATTATGCTACTAGTTTGTTTGATTTGGGGGAATAAAACAAACTAAATACCCCCCCCCCCGCTTCCCCCCCAAAAAATAAAATAAAATAAAATATTGCCAGCAAGTATGAACAATAATAACTGAGTGACTGGAATTCAAAAAATTGAGACCAGTTTTGAACTGGAGTGATGTAGCTGTGGTTGAGTAAGTACTTAAGGTAAATGTAAGTACTTACTAAATGTAAGTACTTAAGGTAAATGAGTATGTGATTGTTGCCCAATACACATGCAAATATCCTCAGTTTAACCCTCAAAATAAAGCTGACCTTTTGCACTTTAACTCCGTTGTCTTTAGTTCAAGGCATAGAAAAAAATTCCTCTGTCCAGACATGTAAAAGACTGCACTGTAGGTTGATTCATGCATTGTGAAAGTAGTAGATAAATATGTATAGATTTGACTTAAGTGTTAGTTACACAACTATTTGTCTTTCTCTTTACCTATCTCTTTCCCTCTCAGGATAGGTCGTATTCCGGTGCTGCTTGTATCGGTGTTGTCTGTGCTCGTGTTTGGCTTGTGTGTGGCCTTCTCTGTGGACATGGCCATGTTTAGTACTCTGCGCTTCTTTCAGGGCTTTTGCCTCGCTGCGATCAGACTCTCCCTCTATGTGCTGAGTAAGTTTCTGTTTCTCACTTTTCTTCCTTCACATTTCAAACTTCAAGCTTCAAACACCTTCTCATATTGCCTGGGTCGTGCCCTGCTGTAAACATTTTCTCGTTGTGCTGAAATACTGTGTGTAGTCAGTTCTGCAGTTACGAATTTCACATCTGCTTGCTGTTGTCTCCATATTACAGCTGGCCTTTATTTTATTTAATTTTATATCATTGTTTCACTGTAATACCTCAATGACAGTTGGGTTAAAATTCATTTCGTTCCATTTTGTTTTTATTTCAGGAATTTTAAATCCATTAAATGTTTTTACCACATCTGCATTTTTTTTTTAATTTAACAGCAAGCAGGCAGTTCACTCAGCAGTAAATCTAACCATTTTGGTTCAGAACAACCTTAGACAAGACTCTTGTTTATTTCAATTGAAGGTTGGATGTTGTTCTGACCATGAAGGAATAAAACCACCAGCATCATCAAAATTTCAGAAACAGCATCAATAAAAACATACGAGATGTCAGTAACAAAAATCTTGATTGCCCAGCTATAGTCTGTATTCATAATTTAAAAAAAAAGTTATTGTAATGAAACTGCATTCAAACATCTGCTTCCTGTCTAGGATTATTTGCCTGTTTTACTGCTTATACATTTTGATAAAACAAAGTTCATTAGCATTGCAGCTTTCCAGTATAGAAAGAGAACTGATGACTAAAAATCCTGCCGTTAAGTATTCAAATGTGTTCAAATCTTCTCATAATAAGTGATGATGTGAGAATTAATTTAGCATGATGTTTGTTGAGTTATAAACACACAAACACTTGTGGTTATAGACACACTTCGAATATTGCAGTACTGCTGAACGTCTAATATCGTTACCCCTTCCAGCTCTCACCGTTAAAGGCGCTGGGTGCAGGTATACACAGAAAAGCTGGGTATTGCCGTAAATAGGTTGAGACTGCTCTCTCTGGAGTAGATCACTTACAGCCTGGGGACACGATGACTACCAGTGGACGCTTCAGCAACAAAGAAAATAAAGGGAATCATCTTCAGTGCAGGCTTATTGTAAAAACAAAACAAAACAACAACAACGACAATTTAAACAGGTCAAAAACTACAAATTAGAAATCAGTGAAAAACTGAAAATCTGTATTCAACAAAAATCACTTAAATTGAATTTCAAACAAAAACTAGAATGCATTAAAAGCATGAAAGTAACACAATCCTGAGAAGACTGTGTTGTCTCAGTAATCTAAAAAAAATCAAGTGTAATGGTCTTAAATGTAATGTGAGGTATTTGTGTTTGTGGTAACCTTGCCGTGCTCTCTCTTAGGGATTGAGCTGTGTTTGCCCGCTTGGCGCTTCTCCATGACGATGGTTGCCAGTCTGGTGGTGGTGGGCGGGCAGCTGTTGATGCCGGGTTTGGCAGCTCTGTGCAGAGATTGGGAGATTCTTCAGGTCATCATCATTGTTCCATTTGTCCTAATGCTTCCTTACATTTGGTAAGCGGATCCCTACTACATGGGTGAATCATACGAGTTTGGGTTTTATCATACAGTGTGGGTGTTTGGTATGGGTTTTAAGATACACTGACTTGCATAATCCCATCTGGATCCCATCATATCCCATCATAATCCAATGTTGCTTAATAATATATTAATAATCTGAACTGAGATTCAGGATGAAAAATCTGTTCAAATCTCAATTGTAATAGAGCAAACAGATTTGCAGGTTCTACTGAATGAGGTGGAAAATCCATTTAATGGTTAATTAAATGGAAGAACAATAACCTTTGGGATCTACAGTAATACTGGTGTATTTTTGGAATCTGTGAATGCGTTATCCACATGTACATGCTGGTATTTGCTGTTTTTCTTATTATAAATAATAGGAACAGGAATTTGGAAGTTCTACTAATATTTGAGGCAGATTGATGCAGGACACAAATTCTTGCTTCCGTTTAAGAAATAAGCTTTACAGTACAGTATGTTTTGCTGAGACTAATATTTAACGAATCAGTCAGTAGGCCAGGAGCCCAGGACAAGCAGATTTCGTGTCTGAGCTATTAGTTGTTTTTTTAGCCCTAGGTGCCTGAAGGATAAATAGGTTTAAGAGCCAGAAAAAAATAAAATAAACTCTATTTCTTATTGACTTGTGACATTTATGCAGTAGTGTAAGTATGGCTTGCTAAAAGCTACATTGATAGAAATAAAGGAGGAGATGGGACAGAGTTGGAATTCAAGTGGATTCAATTTGTGAATCTCTTGTCTTAGACAGAGTTGGAAAGTTTGAGATAAAGTGAGTGCGTAAACATTTCAGCAGTTGTTGAAATAAAATTCTTCTGTCAAGCTAGTTACAGTTTGGCCACTAAACCATGCATTGTGAGAAACAAGATTTTCTGACCCTCCTTCGTTATAGGGTTTTTCCCGAGTCACTGCGTTGGTTGTTGGCTACGCAGCACTATCACAGAGCAAAGAGGCAAATGTACTCCATTGCCCGAAGTAACATGGTGGACACTGCGACTGACCCTAATGGAATTCTCTCAGGTGAGGACTGATATCCTCCAGGCTAGAAGAGATCTCTGGAGAAGTAAACATTTTACCCTGTAAGGATGATTATAAAAGTCACAATGAATTATGCCTGTGTCCAGAGCTGGAGCGTGAGCTGCAGCAGAATCCCAGAACCTCCTGTATCACACAGCTGAGAGGCACACGAAACCTGTGGAAGAGCACTGTAGTGCTCTGTGTCAACTCGTGAGTATATCTGCCTATGCATTTGGTAAGATGATAAACTGTGTCTGTGATGATCAAAGCCACCATGGGGCCTCCAAAATAAAACTGAACAGAAGCAATGAAAATTGCCAAAAAGTAATTAATGAATGAATTAAAAGTTAATTAATAATTAACACTGCAGGACTCATGGGTCACTTGTAAACAAAGTTTAGGCTTCCATCGCTCTTGTTTTATTTATATCCTTTTTTCATTGGTTTCTTCTTGAAAACTTCGCCTTGAAAATTCAATGCAAATCAGCCACTATTTCAGCTGTCCTCTAGCTCCAATTGCTGCCATTTTTCTCTGTATGTTTCTGTCAGTTACAGAGTAATTACATAGCATTATATACTCGGGGCCTATAAATGCTTAAAATGTATTGGTTGATATTACATCACCCAAGGCCAGTGAGCAGGCCCAGGAGGTGTAGTGATCACATCATATCAAATTTTGATCGGTTAATTTAGTAGTTTGTCTGTATTTATGCCACGTTGACTTTCTATGGGCTTGAGGAGAGCTCGGAGGCTACAACACAGGACACTGCAGTCCCTGGGGAGGAGATTGCTGAAATAAGCACAGGTTGCACTTTCAGCTCCAGATTTAGGGTTAGGGTTAGTACACGACTGAAGCAGAACAAAGTGAAATAAATAAACAAATAAATAATCAGTTGTGTTGAATGATATCAAAAATAAGTTTAAGTGCAGAGATTTAGCCCATATTTCAAAAAGAAACATCTAGAGCAGAAAAGGGAGAAGATAAAGAATGCATAACCCAGGATAAGTTTCTTGTTGTTTATTTCGCCTTGGACAAGTATTTTAAAATTTTAAGTTCTTTATTAAATATTATGTATTTAAAATTTTAAATAAAGCTTTTCAGCTTGCTCAACGCCTCTTTTGCACTGCAATGGAGGAAGTCTAAATCTCCTCAAGTGAGAGGATCTTAAAGTATTTGGTGCAAGTGCACGGGGAGGCACACAGGTGCTGAAACCACAACACTGCTGCAGAGAAATTTCCAGACAAAATGAAGAAGCAGGAGCTCTTTTGTTTTTAGTTTTTGGTTGATTTTGACACATGTTTTGGATTATTTCTTGTTGTGGAATACACCAACATTTGACGTTTAGCTATTTTGACAATTTTTTTTTCTAAATTAAATGACATTTTTATATACTTTTTATTTGTTTATTTTTTTAAAACTTTTTCATTCTCAACTGTGTGCAAACATTTGTATTGTTTAATCAAGTTTATACCACAGTGAGGTTGAATTCTCAAATCAGAAGGCGTTAATTGATTTTCTGTAACAGCATGGCTCCGACACTAACACTAATATATAACATGTATATAGGTTTATATTAATACACTCGCTCTAATCCATTACGGTTTCTATAGTAACAGCTCATTCACAGTGACTTGTATGTTGAAAACCCCACATAATCTAAAGCTAATAATAAACATTTTGTTTAACAAAGAAAACCATATAATCGTTGATGTAGAGAAGTTTTCTATTAGGAGACATTTATGTAACATGTATTTATTATTTAAGGAACCTCGAGCGTCAGCGCTTTGTAACAGTCAGTTTCTTATGTAACTGTAAACAGTTAAAAAGCATGATGCGTCATTCATTAACAAATAAAAACATTTTAATTGCTGGCAAATGCTTTAAGTGGAACTCTACAATACAGATCATGTTTGTTATACAAAAATAATCCACTTTCGCTTTGCATCTAACAGCACAGTCTGTCGTGCGTTATTCCTTACTCGTACAATCCATTCATCCATCCATTTTCCATACCGCTTATCCTAAACAGGGTCACAGGGATCCTGGAGTCTATGCCAGGGGACTCCGGGCACAAGGCAGGGGAAACCCTGGACGCGGTGCCAACCCATCTCAGGGCACAATCATGCACACACCCATTCACACACTGCGGACAATTTTGGACATGCCAGTCAGCCTACAACGCATGTCTTTGCACTGGGGGAGGAAACCGGAGTACCCGGAGGAAATCCCCAAAGCACGGGGAGAACATGCAAACTTCACGCACATAGAGCGGAGGTGGGATTCGAATCCCCAATCTCAGAGGTGTGAGGCAAATGTGCTAACCATACATGCCCCCCTACTCGTACAATAAAATGTTTAACTACAAGTAACTCTCTGGATTTTATCCAATAGTTACTCCGTGACTATTTAATCAGGAGGGATTTATGGCAAGTGTATATGGAAATTAGAGTGCTTTCTTTAAATTAGCTTCCTGAAAAAGATTGTGTAGATAGTGCTGAGGCAAAATTGCCATTGTGGTGGGGAGTGCCCTGATTGAAATCTTTCATAGAGCCCCTAAAAGGCTAAAGCCAGCCCTCGTCATGATGTGTATTAAAGCTTATTAAATCTCTCTCTCTCTCTCTCTCTCTCTCTCTCAGGCTGACTGGCTATGGTATCCACCACTGTTTTGCACGCAGTGTTCTGGAGGGCAGCACCTCTCACCTGCACTATTTTGCTCTGGCAGGCATCGCCATGGCCTCGTGTTTGGTGCTTTGTCCAGTGGTGGCAGCATTCGGCAGACGAGGCGGCCTGCTCACCTTCATGATCATCACAGCACTGGCTTCATTACTGCAGCTCGGCCTGCTCAGCTGTGAGTGTGTACATACATGAGCTTGCGCATACACGCTGCATGTTTGTGGATGGTGTATGCAAAAAGATTCGAATTAGCGACAATCAGAATGATTCAGTGATTTATTCATCGAAAGGGCAAATAGTGCTCTTCTCCTTCTCTAACTCTTTCTGTTATTATTCAAAGAGGTGATTTCAGAATTGGAGTATGTGTACTATATATACAGCGTTTGACAGTAAATACTAGGAAAAGTGCCAGCTCCCACCTCATTCAAATTATTAGGGGTGGTGACCTTTAGGTCTATTCATGATCAGAAAATGGGTGAGAACAGTGTACTTTCTGAAAGCCAGGGATTGTGATTTTAATTGCAAAATCAGCAATAGACCAAAGAGGAAAAAAAAACAACGAGTCTTAGATATCCTACACAACCTCACCAGTAGTAGATTAGCCTAATAAGTAATCTTAATAAACATGTTAAAAATATCTACTGCTCAATTAAATAAATAACTAAGTAAATAATATTTTATTGAACCAAAATCTGTCAATGGAGAGCGTAATGGATTTATGGACAAAAACTGGAGAATGTGAAGTCCTATAGGTGTGTCTCAGTTGTGTAGTTGTTACAAGGGTGGTGCTGTAATTGCATTTGTTATTATTTGAGACATAATTTTGTCATTATAATTAGCCTTGCTAATTAATTGCTAAAAGACTATAATGCTGGTGAAATGGCACTAACATGTAACTTGCAGGGATTCAGCTTTGGATATTGGTTTATTTAATATTTAGGACACATTTTCTTTTGTAAATGTTGCTCTGATAGATTCATTTGAGTTGTGGGATGCATGTTGTTCCCCCATGCAAGACGCTTTCTTTCTTCAAGATTCTTGTGGTTTTTTTTTTTTTGTTTGTTTGTTTTTAAATGCTTGTATCTCATTTTTTTTCATAACAGTAATTGGAAAGTACAGTCTTCGGCACAATGCAGGTAAGACCAATTAATATTATATTACACAAACACACACAGGCTCCCTCAATTAATCCATGCACAGATATTTAACAATGTCCTGTTTAACATCAGTTCTCAGGGACACGCTAAATCAGCGGTTCTCTGCGGCGTTTTCCATCATTGGAATGTTCTCGTCTCATGCCGTCAGCACACTAAGTATCTTCTACTGCACAGAGATCACACCTACAGTCATCAGGTGACATCTCTGCAATATCTGGATCTCTCTCTCTCTCTCTCTCTCTCTCTCTCTCTCTCTCTCGCTGTCTCCTGCTTCCTCTACCTTCCTGCATCCTTTCATCTTTGTCCGTGTTTCTCTCACTCTGTATATTTTCTTTATTGCTGTGTTTGTAACTTATTGCAAGTTTATAGACACACATCAGCTACAATGTGGTGTGATGTGTTGCCACCTTGATGTTGATTATTTTACTTTAACAACATGTCATGAAGTGTTTTATTCTTCTTATGCCACAACAATTTTCCAATTTTAATTTTCCAGATTACATTTTTAAAAAAAAATCTGTTTATACTTACGTTTACGTCCTGATGACCGTTAAAAAGCACCGAAACTGGAGACTTGCTATAGAAACCTTCACCGTATCATGTTTTATTATTTAGCCTCAGATTATGTGGATGTCTGTCGTACAAGTCCGTGTGGACTTACGGTTACTATAGAAATGATAAGTATTAGAACGTGCATGTTAAAATAAAAATTAGATTTCCCTTGCAGCTGTAGCTGCTGTTGCAGAAAATTAATAAATACCTACTAAACTAGTCTGATTTGAGAATGCAAGCTGGCCAAATGCATCCTTTCAAACTGCAGCTAATGCTGCATCACAGGGCAGTGGAACACACACGGACGAAAACACTGTCTGCCCTCTTCCACATACAAGAGCTCACAGATGCCCACAATTGACTAGTGTTGATGTGATTGACAGATCACTGTGATTGCCAGAGAGAGTATAACATCCCTCCCACACAGAGAGCACAGCCAATTTTGGCTCCACGGATGACTTTGGCATTGTCAGGATTTAAACTCGTGCTCTCCTGACGATAAAGTGAACACTTGCTCATACATTTTTCATTCAAAACTAAATGTTTGGCCTTGAATAATTTATGTCTTAAGCTGTCTTAAGCTTAGTGGTTAACACATTTGCCTCACACTTCTGGGGTTGGGGGTTCGAATCCCGCCTCCACCCTGTGTGCACTGAGTTTGCATGTTCTCCCGGTGCTTTGGGGGTTTTCTCCAGATACTCCAGTTTCCTCCCCAGTCCAAAGACATGCGTTGTGTGTGATTGTGCCCTGTAATGGGTTGGCACCCCGTCCAGGGTGTCCCCCAACTTGTGCCCAAAGTTCCCTGCAATAGGCTCCAGGCTCCCCCGAGACCCTGTGTAGGATAAGCGGTCCGGAAAATGGACGGATGTCTTAAACTGCTGTGACATGGTGGTTGAAAAGCATGCAAACACCAGCGCCTTGTCTGTGTCAGGGTGAGGGCGATAGAGAGAAATAAAGCTAAAAGTACAAATGGAAAATACAGTTAAATGTTTTAGAGGGCAAGGAAATTTTTGGAAAATCATTGTTCCATCAATTGATATGAAATGTGAATAAGCTCCTGCCCTAATGATAACTTTGCTCTTTTGTGTGTGTGTGTGTGTGTGTGTGTTTGTTAGGGGTGGAGGCGTAGGCTTGGTCCTGGCTAGCGCAGGCTTCGGCATGCTAACTGCTCCACTTATTGAACTTCACAACCAGAAAGGCTTCTTCCTTCATCATGTCATCCTCACATGCTGCACTCTCCTCTGCATCATTTGCATTCCATTGCTGCCTGAGACCACCGGCCAACCGCTGCCCGAATCTCTGGCTGAAGGGGAGGGGCTTTTGCGCAGGCCCCTCCTCCCTGGAGAGCAGCACCATCTTCTGGCCAGGCAAGAGGTCAGGGAGTACTCTCGCGTTCAGGACACGCCTCTTCATCAGGTCGTCAATCCCAGCAATACCACAGCGCCTAGTAACAGCACAGCGAACGGAGTGAGGACTTGACTGTGTGCGTGTGATGCATGAATCACAGCCAGCCAAAGGCCATATGAAGAACAGCGGCAAAGATCTGATTGGCCCGCAAGCACAGAGATGCATCATGAGGTTACAAGCACTAAGATTTCCTAGAGCATTTTAACCAGTGAATGATGTCAAAACTACTGACTACTCATAATGTGTCAAACCTCTTAATCCAGGAGATAGGATGTGAATGTTGTGAAAATGAATGTTGACGTAACTTCACTCGAGCAATGAATGGAAGTCTATTTTTCAAATGACCACTAAGTTCAGGCTGATGTTGGCAAACTGTCAAGTTGCCTCACAGTTTTTATGTTTTCTATAGTTTTGTACTGTCCAGGGAAAAAAAACAATCATGTTACTCTTAATTTGTTATGCATGATGTGTGTAGTCTCATGCATGTATGTGTGTGTGTGTGTGTGTGTGTGTGGGGGGGGGGGGGGGGGGGGGGGGTGGCAGAACAAGGAAGCGAGACCTGATTATGGATTATGATGGTTGGGGGGCGGGGGGGGGGGCAAGCTGAATCCATAGCTTAGTTGGCTGAAAACATCAGTGTTAAGATCGTGTTTAAGGTCACAGAGATGGCCTTAAAGCATCAACTCCATCGTAGCATTTAACAACGATCCAGCTGTGGTAAGGGAAACTGGTGCAGGTCTGTAGTGAATGAGAGTGTGAGAGAATATCCTACAGTTTTACACTAGAACATTCAATTTCCATTTGGAAATTAAAAAGGCAGGGCAGAGCACAGACAAAGTAAGGGCTGCTGACTTGGCTGCTCAGTATTTCCTGTAAATGTTTTGGGCAGTATATTATCTGTGGCTCACTTTTTTCCTTTTTTCCTGAACTACTGAATATGAGATTCGAAAATGTTTTCACCGTTACTGAGAGTTTGTTGATGGCACAAAATATGCACAAAAAAACAAACAAACAAGTTTTTCTGACTGTTTTGTACTCAATATGGACTGCCAAAGTTTTCCCAAAATGGATGTATTGTATAACTGGCCTTAAATTGTGACTGATAATCTGAGAAAAAGATCTAAAATTGATTGATATTGAGATATTTTAACCCGAGAAATGCACAGATTGGACTCGATTTCAACAAGTGTGCTCAATGTGACAAATCCAAATTATGTAAAGAAATTTCCAGGATCAGGATGTGAATCGATACTTCATTTTAACTCGCTGGCCAAAAGATAAATAAATGTTCAATGGTATTTAAATGGTCATTTGATATGACAGGTGTGAATCCATGATTGAAATGTACTTATTTTATACCACTGTTCAATAGTGTTTCTCATCAGTAATATGCAGGTATATGCAGTGAAATTCATGGAAATGTATCCTTTCCACTGTTCATTTTTATAAGACATACCATTTGTGAATAAATACATTTGAATAACAATTTTTTTTTTTGTCAGTAAATAAAGATTTCTAAGCGTATAGTCATGAAAGAATGTATCAGGGTTTTTTGGGATTCATTTCTTTGTCAGTGCAGTATAAACATGAGAGGAGATCCGGTAGATGGGTATTTGGTTAACATTTATTAGTTCAACTATGTACAAAACATGCAGCGTTGAAAAATACACAGTAGAAAGAAGTTAAAATTTGTCAGGGTGGAGCTCCATCTCCTTTTTTATTCGGTTCTCCACTAACATCGTTAAATTGGAGTCGGTCACTGGAAGATTATAACTCACAAACACCTGCTTCTTGGTCTTCTTTGCTGCAAGTTGAGAAACGTTAGGAAAAAAAAATTAGCTGTTATAACATTAACAAAACCAACATGCAGAAACAAAGTGACAACTAACTGAATTTAAATTTATACACCCATCAGCCATAACATTAAAACCACTGACAGGTGAATTGAATAACATTGATTATCTCATTACAATAGCACTTGTCAAGGAGTGGTATATATTAGGTAGCAAATGAACAATCACTTCGACATTGATGTGTTGGAAGCAGAAAAAATTGGCAGGCGTAAGGATCTGAGTCACTTTGACAAGGGCCAAATTGTAATGGCTAGATGATTGGGTTAGAGCGTCTCCAAAACAACAGGTCTTGTGGAGTGTTCCCTTTATGCAGTGGTTAGTACCTTCCAAAAGTGGTCCAAGGAAGGACAACCGGCGACAGGGTCATGGGCGGTAAGCATCAGAACTGGGCTATGGAGCAATGGAAGAAGGTGGCCTGGTCTGATGAATCACGTTTTCTATTACAGCATGTGGATGGCTAGGTGCACTATGGGTAGAAGGTAAGCTGACAGAGGCAGTGATTATGACTACGAATATATGGACAGCAATAATCTAATCATTGACCTTATTCTGAATAAGACAATATTGTGATTAAAGTGTTTACATGAGTCGCTTTTAGAATATTCCTTTCATGTACCCATTTTACATGTTATAGAACATAGATGGAGTAACGGCAGACGTCATTACGTCACCGCACCACGCCGTCCAACGTTCCTCCAGAATTTCACGTATCGACATACAGTTGGTCTTCATTATGGTACCGTATTTGGGTGTTTTTATTTTAAATTTTATGAAAGCCTCAAGTGCAGTTAATTATTTATTATTTTATAAGTGCAAATTGACGACTGCTTGAAGCCGTGGGTGTGTCCCAAACTGCGTACTTTCCTACTATACAGTAACTGAACCACATGTATTTCCCCTACTACATAGCAGGTAAGTACGCGATTTCAGACGCAGCTGTTCTCTCTTGTTTGCCGTAAAACGGTGGAGCACTGCCGTGTGTGTACGTGTCCTGTCACAAAATGCGGTGAAAACTCCCACACGACGTTAATAGTGTGATTAAGGTGTGTACATGTCTGTAATACACGACGATAATGCGACTAAAACAGGAATACTCCACACGTCTTAATTCCATTTGTGTTTACTACGAGTATGACTTTAATCGGATAAAGGTAGTAAAAAAAATTGCTGTTTACATGCTTAATCAAAGTATCGTCTTAATTGGGTTAATATTGGATTATTGTTGTCCATGTAAACATACTGACTGTGATGCTCTAGGCAATGTTCTGCTGGGAAACTTTGGGTCCTGGCATTCATGTGGATGTTACTTTGACAAGTACCACCTACCTAAACACTGTCGCAGACCAAGTACGTCCATTCATGGCAACGGTATTTCCTAATGATAGTGGCCTCTTCCAGCAGAATAATGCACCTACTACACTGCAAAGATTCTCCAGGAATGGGCTGAGGAACATGACAAAGGGATCACTGTGTTGACTCTGCCTCCAAATTCCCCAGATCTCGATCCGATCGAGCATCTGTGAGATGTGCTGGACAAACAAGACCGATCCATGGAGGTGCCACCTTGTAACATCCAGGACTTAAAGGATCTGCTGATAACATCTTGGTGCCAGGTACCACAGCACACTTTCAGAGATCTTGCAGAGTCCATGCCTCGATGGGTCAGAGCTATTTTGGTGGCACAAGGAGTACCTACACAATATTAAGCAGGTGGTTTTAATGTTATGGTGTAAGTAATAGTGTGGTGAACTCTTACTCAGTCTCTGTGCTAGGGAAGTTGGGGTCGTGTCTGATGAATCTCCTAGTACCAGAGTAGACAAAGGCATGGAGTCCTAGTATTGATTAAAAAGAGAAAAACAACATACCAACCAAGACAACTTTAGAATTTGATGAGCTCAGAAGAAAGCATATTAGATAAGAGATAAGAGAAGCATCTTAGCAGGTAAACTCATGATGTGCTTAAACCAAACAAAACTAAAATGGCGTCTTGTTTTTTTTTTTTTTTCAGGAACAACTGGCATGTAACTTACAAATCTGCTGTTCATCGAAACCGCCAGGTTTGAAAGGACAGGACTGGTGCCGATCCAGAGGAAAAAACCCCCGGTGAGCTTCATCACATGGAAATGCACCATCTGCTCCAAAACCTTCTCGGAAAAATCATGAGTCCTGATAGGCTCTGTGGACACCTGGCCACTGCACTCGCCGTTCTCCATAGTAGCGTACTCTTAATAATAACTATGAGTGTTTTTTTTTTTTTTTTTTTAAATCCTAACACAACGAACCGTTCGCTTTCTTTTAGGCGACTAAAACGAAACCACCTCCATTTGAGTCACTCTGCTTCTTCAGCGTGTTTGTTTCACGGGTTGGTTGTTGTTTGAGCGCCATCTCCTGGTGGAAAGGAGAAACACGAAACCTTCACGCTGGAAAGTACATTAAAGGCGTAATAGCTGTTTTTAATTTAAATTTTTTTTTTATTTATTTCTTAATTTGTACAAATAACCTGGAAAATATGCAGAATATGATCAAAAATAATTGTTTAAACCGTGACATGTGCAGGCACCACTGCATTATATGCATTATGGTCCCTGCTGAAGAAAACAATAGAAACCCTCACAATTTGTAATGGTTTTAATGGTTATAATGGGAATGGTCCCTGAAGGTCTCTAATGGTAATTTGTTGCTTTCTACTGGTGGCATGTTATGCCTAGTGGATACCATTAAGTACCTACGTCCTTAATACTACATAAAGGAAACCATTTGGTAATGTTTTAATAGTTAACAACTGATGGTTTGTAGTGGTATTTCTGTGATGGTTTCTATTGTTTTGTGCTTGTTTGTGTTTACATGGGCCTCTTTTTATAGCCAATCCCTAAGTCCTGTTCACTCTCAGTCTGAAATCAGTAAAGATGATTCTACTATGAGCAACAAAAACAACAAAAAATCATAATGCGCTCATGTTGATTTCTCCTTTACAACATCACAAGGATTTATCCATTTCTATTAACACAGGCCACTCAGGTGCTGGTTCAGTCGCTTGTCATTTCGAGAGTGGACTAATGCAACTCGTTCCTGTCAGGTTTGCCTCTGAGCACCATTTGACCTCTGCAACTGATCCAGAATGCAGCTGCATGATCAGTATCCAACATTCCTAAGTTCTCCCACATCACCTCACTGCTACGCTCCCTCCACTGGCTTCCTTTTAAATCCGTTCCTCAGATTTAAAACATTGATGCTTGCCTACGAAGCCAAAAATGGACCAGCACCCACTTACCTCAAAGCTCTTATCACATCCCATGCTAAGCCATGCCCCCTCCAATCCTCTAGCACCACTAGACTTGTGCCACCATCTCTCAGGGTACAAGGAAGGCATGCATCAAGACACTTCTCTGTTCTGGCACCTATGTGGTGGAATGAACTTCCCCTAAATATCCAAACAGCTGAATCACAGTCTTCAAATGACGTCTAAAGACCTACTTCTTCCTGAAGTACTTAAATTAGCACTTTAAGAAAATTGTGTGGTCTGTCTGTTTTTTATATACACCCTCCCCAACAGAGTTTTTAGACTGATATTCTTAGTCTGTGATGTAGTGAGCCAGCACCAGGCTGTATTTATTGATAGAGACTTTAAAGCATTCTGTAAGTCGCTCTGGATAAGGGAGTCTGCCAAATGCCATAAATGTAAATGTACATGTAAATACACAGGGAAATTAAAAACATTTTTTTTAGCAAAATGTCTTCCAAAATTTTTCATACTTAGTTTATATTATATATATTGTTTTCAGATAGCCTTTAAGAATGCGTTTGACAAAATGTATTGAAATTATTCTCATGGCTGCATCGAGGAGCTGTCACAATGTTGTCGCAAGAATGGCCATCCACAAACATCCAGTGACGAAGGCACAACCGACGTAGTGCTGGCAAACATAGTTCCCGATGTATGGAGACTTTTAGGACACTCTGTAGAATAAACATTTTTTTCATGATTTATTTATTACTGTTATTATTATTATTTGAATCGCCTGCTTTACATAACGAATAAAGTAGTAAGAAATACTTTTTTTCTTTCTTTACAAATAAAAACAGGACACCAATGGCATTCCTGACCATGTATGAGAATCAGTATGATCTGAATTACCTGTCTTTATAGTGTCATAACTTGGCTTTCTATCAGTTGAATGGATTGACAGTGATGTCATGACAGTCCTTGCTAATGGGAATTCTAGTTGCTAACTCTAGTTCAATCATCATAGTTTCTGTGGACAAAATTATGATACATGTGTGGGAATAGGGGACGGATGGAAGTGGTAAAAAATCATTTGAATCTTATTCAACTGTCAGAGATGTAACAAATTTGTGAGGATGTTGGAGATCACAATGAAGAATAACTTTACTGCAGTGTAGCAGTGACAAAGTACATGAAGCACTTTGGGTACATCGGAGTCAAGGTGAACCTCGAACAATATCAGCTCAGACATTTTATACTGTTTTTCAAACCAGTTTTTTCCACTCGAATTGTAAATTAAGGATAACAGTTGAAATCACCTTCCGTTCTCACATTATTGATGTCGTTACTGGTGTGACCACTCACTGATGGGGTGATATCACAATATGCTCATGCTGAATAGCTTTTCAACACACTTGATAATATTTGGAAGAGTAATGATTTATAATCCCAGAATCCGGTGTCACCCAGCTGAGCCTGGTTTGTTTAATATTTTCTTCCTCATGTCTCAGGGAGTTTTTCCTTGCCACTGTTGCTACAGGCTTACTCATTAGGTATGGAGGATGAATGCTGACAAAAAATTAATATGAATGTCATATATTTGTATAATATTTAAGCTGTACATTAAAAAACTTTTTTAAATGTAAGTTAGGTCACCGGTGAAGCATCCAGGATTCCTATGGAAAAGTAAGTGCATTCAGATTAGTATTTTTGTTTGCGCTAGTCCTCTTTTTTCCTTTGATGTACTGTTTAGCATGAAATACTAAATACACAATAGTACTATGCTAACATCATGCCTACTTCAGCATGTTAACCATTGGACATTATTGAAATACTCCAGTGTTTTTCAAAATAAAGCTATTTTTTATTTCTTCGTATGTGTGATTGCCTTGATCAAGAATTTCCACACACTTCTGAGTACTGAGAAAAGAACAGAAAATATGTCTGTCAGCTAGACACTCACTTATAATTGAAGATTAAAGGCAGTTGTTGGTGACAATAAACACAGTGTTTATGCAAATCATATATTCTGGTAAAACACCTACATTCCATGGTGAAGGTTATTTCTAAAATACTCTATAAAAACCTCTGTAGTAGTACACTGGAACTGTCACCGTTTCCGTTTGTAAACTAAAGGGAAGGTTTTTTTCCCCCAAAACCTTTTCAGTCAGTAAATAACAAAATGCATACATTGGTAAAACACCATGATTTCTTTGTAAATGAAGCTTAGCATAGACACAAAAGCACAGAAGTACCTTAGTTTTGGCATGATCATGTATGGATAGCACAAAACTATTAAAGTTTGAGTAACAGCAATGGCTTTTTGCTGTACTCTATTGGTCCAGTGTTGAAAAGCTGGATAAACTATATAAGTGGAGGCTGGGATGAATGGACTACAACAGGGCTAATCCCTGTGACTTTAAAAGTTAAAAAGACAGCAATAAAAGATTTAATTTTGGCATGTACACCATATTATTGGCTGTGAACAAATGCCTTAAAGCAGATTATTTCAGATTTTTGTGGAATTATGCGCAACAGCACCACCTTTGGTCATAAGAAAATTACACACAATGATATGAAGAGGGGGCGCATGGTGACTTAGTGGTTAGCACGTTCGCCTCACACCTCCAGGGTCGGTTCGATTCCCACCATGGCCCTGTGTGTGCGGAGTTTACATGTTCTCCCCGTGCTGCAGAGGTTTCCTCCGGGTGCTCCGGTTTCCTCCCCCAGTCCAAAGACATGCATGGTAGGCTGATTGGCATGTCTAAAATGTCCGTAGTGTATGAATGGGTGTGTGAGTGTGTATGTGATTGTGCCCTGCGATGGACTGGCACCCTGTCCAGGGTGTACCCTGCCTTGTGCCCGATGCTCCCTGGGATGGGCTCCAGGTTCCCTGTAACCCTGAAAAGGAGTAAGCGGTAGAAGATGGATGGATGGATGGATATGAAGAAGTGGGGGCATGGTGGCTTAGTGATTAGCATATTTGCCTCACACTTCCATGGTTTGAAGCGCCAATCCTGTCTCCACCCTGTGTGCACAGAGTTTGCATGTTCTCCCTGTGCTTCAAGGGTTTCCTTCGGGTAATCCGGTTTCCTCCCCCAGTCCAAAGACATGCACAGTAAGATGATTGGCACTTCCAAATTGTTCGGAGTGTGTGAATGAGTTTGATGGGTTGGTACCCCATCCAGAGTGTCCCCTGTCTTGTTCCCTGCCATAGGCTCCAAGCTCGACCCTCTGTAGGATAAGGGGTACAGAAAATGGATGGATGGATATAAAAAAGTGGGACTGGGGCTGATTTCTGTTTAGCTCAGATTAAACAGGGGCCAGACTATGGGGCCAGATTTATGCCACCTATTAGTATCAGTCTTATCAGGTGATTACAGAGACTGAAACACTCCCTAGATTTGATCTCCATTTGGGCTGATATTTTTCAGCACATCACTGACACATCAGTAACACGTCATCAGCAGTGATTCAGAAGATGCATGTGAATGAGACATCTGTCAGCTTGATGAAAGAAAAGTGGATGGAATCGCAGGTAAAAATAGCAGTTTATTGGAAATACCAAAACAGATAATTCAACGGGTAACGCAAACTCAAAGTCAAAAAACAGGCAGAAGGTGATCAACAAACAGACTGAACTGGGCAAGGCACAAATTCACAAAAACACAAGACAGAAGAATGGGTCAAAATGGGAGAATCAAACATAAGATAAAATCCTGGTAATGACAGAACGCACGGTAACTGTGCATATACTTCACAAAGTGTGTACTGGGTGGCTTGGATCTAGAATGCCTTGTGCGGGTTTCCAGCATTGTTCCTCTGGCCTGTAACCCTTTCAGTCTATGAGATACTCCAGCCGGCCATTCCTGCCACGTCAGTTCAGGATGGTTTTTACCAGGTAAACCAGAAGCTGGCCTTTGATGTCAAGGGGGCTGGTAGGATTGTGGTGGACGTGTTGGAAGCAAGAGGGCCGGGTATAACTGGCTTTAGGTCAGATTTCGTTTTATTTAGGTTACCTTTTTCTTAATGGCTTTAACCATTTTGTATGTAAGTCTGCTTTTTTTGTATGTTTTGTGTTTTTATGTGTATTTTCTTGGTATTTTATTATTGTGTAAAATGCCTTGAGAAGCTGCTTTAAAGGCACTATATAAAAATAAAGTTTATTATTATTATTATTATTATTATTATTATTATTATTATTATTATTAGAAGTGAGATGTGGAAGGATGGGGAGATGTGCCAGTAATTTTAATCTATATATGAGTTCATTGATTCATTTGTTGATCTTGGATGGACTAATATATCTGTAATTGAGTTTTTTTTTTTACATGATTGTGGGCGGCAAAGGTCTTGTGTGGTCATCTCCAGGTTTGTTCTAGTCATTGATGGGTGTTCTCTCAAACTTTTTCACTCCTTTGAAACCATTCATCAACTGATGAAGAATTAGTTAGGTTAGCATTCCATGGGAACAGTGGTGGTTAGTAGCCTATGATGCACTGGAATGGAGTGATTTGTGTGGCAGAGTGGCGTAATGAATTATGGGCATATTCAGCCCATGGTAAGAACTGGGCCCAAACTTCAGGGTTGTTTGAACAGAAAGTATGTAGAAAACGGCCCACCTCTCGGTTGGCCCATTCAGTGGACTGTCAATTCTATTTCGCCAGCCTGTTAGACCCTAAGCCAGAGGAGAAGCAATGGCTCCGATTCATGTGGTCCCGGTTCATTGGACTGGCCTGCCAATGGGTGCAGCTCAGACTGGATAAGCACTGTAGGAAAGTGGATAGTGTAGAACAGTTTGTGGGGGAATTCATGATGTGATTCGGGAGTCCGGAGGCGAAGGACGAGCTAGAACAACAACTCTGGGGGGTAAGTCTGGCATGCGAACCTGCCCTGCCGTTTACCCACTACTACAGGTAAATTCATGCAGAGCTCAACTCTGAAATCCCAGTCAAGCCTCCAGTCCCCGAAATCCCAGTCAAGCCTCCAGTCCCTGAAATCCCAGTCAAGCCTCCAGTCCCTGAAATCCAAGTCAAGTCTCAAGTCCCTAAGGTCCAAGTCCCAGTCAAGTCTCAAGTCCCTGAGGTCCAAGTCAAGTCTCCAGTACCTGAAATCCAAGTCAAGTCCCTAAGGTCCAAGTCCCAGTCAAGTCTCAAGTCCCTAAGGTCCAAGTCCCAGTCAAGCCTCCAGTCAGTGAGGTCCAAGCCAAGCCTCCAGGCTCTGAAGCCCAAGCCAAGCCTCCCGTCCCTGAGGTCCAAGCCAAGCCTCCCGTCCCTGAGGTCCAGGCCAAGCCTCCCGTCCCTGAGGTCCAAGCCAAGCCTCCCGTCCCTGAGGTCCAAGCCAAGTCTCCCGTCCCTGAGGTCCAAGCCAAGTCTCACGTCCCTGAGCTCATGTCCAAGCCTGCTGATCCAGTTGACCAAGCTCTAATATCTCAGCCAAATGACCAAATGCTGCTCACGCCCAAGTCTACCGACCTGGTCGCCCAAGTTCTGCTCACGCCCCAGTCTGCTGACACGCCCAGCCAAGTTCTGCTCACGCCCCAGTCTGCTGACACGCCCAGCCAAGTTCCGCTCACGCCACAGTCTGCCGACACGCACAGCCAAGTTCCGCTCACGCCCCAGTCTGCCGACACGCCCAGCCAAGTTCTGCTCACGCCACAGTCTGCCGACACGCCCGGCCAAGTTCCGCTCACGCCCCAGTCTGCCGACACGCCCGGCCAAGTTCCGCTCACGCCCCAGTCTGCCGACACGCCCGGCCAAGTTCCGCTAACGCCCCAGTCTGCTGACATGCCCAGCCAAGTTCCGCCTAAGGCCCAGTCTGCCAACACGCCCAGCCAAGTTCCGCTCACGCCCCAGTCTGCCGACACGCCCAGCCAAGTTCCGCTCACGCCCAAGCTTCACCTGGTGACCTCAGAGCCTCCCTGTCCAGCTGTGAACATTGCTCAGCCTCCCTGTCCAGCTGTGGACATTGCTCAGCCTCCCTGTCCAGCTGTGGACATCGCTCAGCCTCCCTGTCCAGCTGTGGACGTCGCTCAGTCTTCCTGTTCAGCTGAGGTCGTCACTCAGCCTTCCTGCTCCACGGCAAACATCGTTCCCCCCTTCTGTTTCGGGGAAACCCACGCTCCTCTCCCTGGCCGCATGGAGACCCACGCTCCTCTCCCTGGCCGCACGGAGACCCACGCTCCTCTCCCTGGCCGCACGGAGACCCATGCTCCTCTCCCTGGCCGCACAGAGACCCACGCTCCTCTCCCTGGCCTTACAGGGGACTTCGCTCTGCCTTCCAGTTCAGCTGGGGACGTCGCTCCACTTCCATGCTCCGACGAGGACGTCGCCCTGTTTCCCTGCTCTGCTGAGTACAGTGCTCTGTTTCCCTGCTCAGCCGAGGACGTTGTTCTGCCTTCATGCGCCGACGAGGATGTCGCCCCGCTTTCATGCTCTGCCGAGGACGTCGCTCTGCCCTCATGCTCTGACGAGGACGTCGCCCCGCTTTCATGCTCTGCCGAGGACGTCGCTCTGCCCTCATGCTCCGCCGAGGTCGTCGCTCAGCCTGTCTGCCCAGCCGAGGTCATCGCTCAGCCTGTCTGCCCAGCTGAGGTCGTGCTTTTCCGTTGTTGACCGTAATGACATCTGGACATGTGTGTTTTGTTTATGTTTCTGTCATGTCTCCTCCCTGTTCTGTCATTGGCTGGAATTTCACGTGGGTCTGTATTGCTCTCAGCTACTAGCACTTTAGACGCTGATCATGTCCGCATATATACCGCGCACCTCCCAGCACACAACGCGGAAGAGTAATACGTTAGAGTTAGTTTAGTTCGTATCGTAGTCATAGTCACGGTCCATGTTTAGAGTTAGTTCGCGCTGGATTATCCGCTTCCAGTCCCTCGTCATAATTCATTTCTCGTTTTGTTTATCGACCCTGTTTTCCGTGACCACGACCTAGATTCCAACCTTGCCCCGTGTATGCCTGTTTGACAATCGCCTGACCTCTTGCATGTTTGTGGATTACGTTTTGGATCACGTTTTGGATTTGTTTTCCTGCCTCTCTTGCCTGCCTCCGTCCTATCTCTGCTCTGTCACGATTCGTGACAGAATCTTCCGCCGAAACATGGATGCAGCAGGAGAACGGAGGAGACGCAGAACCCGGAAGTCGACGCCAACCGTCCCCACTATGGACTCAGTCCACTTCCCACAGTGGACATTTATGTAGTTTCCTGATCCATTTGACGGATTTTTCGGTGCCCCTGAATATTTTCTGGTAGACTGTCAATTCTATTTCGCCAGCCTGTTAGACCCTAAGCCAGAGGAGAAGCAATGGCCCCGATTCATGTGGTCCCGGTTCATTGGACTGGCCTGCCAATGGGTGCAGCTCAGACTGGATAAGCACTGTAGGAACCTGGACAGTGTAGAACAATTTGTGGGGGAATTCATGATGCGATTCAGGAGTCCGGAGGTGAAGGACGAGCTAGAACAACTTCTCTGGGGGGTAAGTCTGGCAGGCGAACCTGCCCTGCCGTTTACCCACTACTACAGGCAAATTCATGCAGAGCTCAACTCTGAAATCCCAGTCAAGCCTCCAGTCCCCGAAATCCCAGTCAAGCCTCCAGTCCCTGAAATCCAAGTCAAGTCTCAAGTCCCTAAGGTCCAAGTCCAAGTCAAGCCTCCAGTCAGTGAGGTCCAAGCCAAACCTCCAGGCTCTGAAGCCCAAGCCAAGCCTCCCGTCCCTGAGGTCCAAGCCAAGCCTCCCGTCGCTGAGGTCCAAGCCAAGTCTCACGTCCCTGAGCTCACGTCCAAGCCTGCTGATCCAGTTGACCAAGCTCTGCTAATATCTCAGCCTAATGACCAAATGCTGCTCACGCCCAAGTCTACCGACCTGGTCGCCCAAGTTCTGCTCACACCCCAGTCTGCTGACACGTCCAGCCAAGTTCTGCTCACGCCCCAGTCTGCTGACACGCCCAGCCAAGTTCTGCTCATGCCCCAGTCTGCTGACATGCCCAGTCAAGTTCTGCTCACGCCACAGTCTGCTGACACGCCCAGCCAAGTTCTGCTCACGCCCCAGTCTGCTGACATGCCCAGCCAAGTTCCGCTCACGCCACAGTCTGCCGACCTGGTTGCCCAAGTTCTGCTCACGCCCCAGTTTGCCGACACGTCCAGCCAAGTTCTGCTCACGCCCCAGTCTGCTGACACGCCCAGTCAAGTTCTGTTCACGCCCCAGTCTGCTGAGACGCCCGGCCAAGTTCTGCTCATGCCCCAGTCTGCCGACACGCACGGCCAAGTTCCGCTCACTCCCCAGTCTGCTGACATGCCCAGCCAAGTTCCGCCTAAGGCCCAGTCTGCCGACACGCCCAGCCAAGTTCCGCTCACGCCCCAGTCTGCCGACACGCCCAGACAAGTTCCGCTCACGCCCAAGCTTCACCTGGTGACCTCAGAGCCTCCCTGTCCAGCTGTGGACATCGCTCAGCCTCCCTATCCAGCTGTGGACATCGCTCAGCCTCCCTGTCCAGCTGTGGATGTCGCTCAGTCTTCCTGTTCAGCTGAAGTCGTCACTCAGCCTTCCTGCTCCACGGCAAACATCGTTCCCCACTTCTGTTTCGAGGAGACCCACGCTCCTCTCCCTGGCCGCACGGAGACCCACACTTCTCTCCCTGGCCGCACGGAGACCCACGCTCCTCTCCCTGGACGCACGGAGACCCACGCTCCTCTCCTGGCCGCACGGAGACCCACGCTCCTCTCCCTGGCCGCACGGAGACCCACGCTCCTCTCCCTGGCCTTACAGGGGACTTCGCTCTGCCTTCCAGTTCAGCTGGGGACGTCGCTCCGCTTTCATGCTCCGACGAGGACGTCGCCCTGTTTCCCTGCTCTGCTGAGTACAGTGCTCTGTTTCCCTGCTCCGCCGAGGACGTTGTTCTGCCTTCATGCTCCGACGAGGACGTCGCCCTGCTTCCCTGCTCTACTGAGTACAGTGCTCTGTTTCCCTGCTCCGTCGAGGACGTCGCTCTGCCTTCATGCTCTGACGAGGACGTCGCCCCGCTTTCATGCTCTGCTGAGGACGTCGCTCTGCCCTCATGCTCCGCCGAGGTCGTCGCTCAGCCTGTCTGCCCAGCCGAGGTTGTCGCTCAGCCTGTCTGCCCAGCTGAGGTCGTCGCTCAGCCTGTCTGCCCAGCTGAGGTCGTGCTTTTCCGTTGTTGACCGTAATGACATCTGGACATGTGTGTTTTGTTTATGTTTCTGTCATGTCTCCTCCCTGTTCTGTCATTGGCTGGGATTTCACGTGGGTCTGTATTGCTCTCAGTTGCTAGCAGTTTAGACGCTGATCATGTCCGCATATATACCGCATATATACAGCACACAACGCGGAAGATTAATACTTTAGAGTTAGTTTAGTTCGTATCGTAGTCATAGTCATGGTCCATGTTAGTTCGCGCTGGATTATCCGCTTTCAGTCCCTCGTCATAGTTCATTTCTCGTTTTGTTTATCAACCCTGTTTTCCGTGACCACGACCTAGATTCCAGCCTTGCCCCGTGTATGCCTGTTTGCCAATCGCCTGACCTCTTGCATGTTTGTGGATTACGTTTTGGATCACGTTTTGGATTTGTCTGCGTGCCTCCCTTTCAAATAAACAACTGTTCATCCTGCACTTGCATCCGTCCTATCTCTGCTCTATCACGATTCGTGACAGTTACGCAGTGGAGTTGTCGCAGCATGTTTAGCCACCTTATCTGCTCGGGCGTTTCCTAGATAAATAGGATCAGTTTTGTTAGTATGTGCATCACATTTACAAACAGCAATAGCTTTAGGGTGTAGGATGGTGCCCAGAAATTCAGAGACTAACTGGTGGTGTGCAATGTGTGTACCAGAGTTAATCAGGAAATTTCTGTGCTTCCAGAAAAGGTCCTATTCTGAAGGTACACTTGCTGTCAGTGTAGATTGTTACTGAATTCCCTTTTGCAAATTTGCTTCGATTATGGCATTAAGGTTCCCCTGCCAACCTTTACAGTTTCATGACTAAGAAGCACGCCACGTCTTCAACCAGTCCAAAAGGACCCATGTCACACCCCTCTTCATTTCCCTCCACTGGCTTCATGTTCCAACCAAGGTCTTATACAGCACCCCCCTACCTCAACACTTTCCTGAAGGCTTACGTTCCCTCACGCAATCTGTGATCGATTAAAGACCGACGCTTAGTAGTGCCTACTCAGCGTGGCTCAAGGTCCCTTTCCAAAACCTTCACACTAACTGTCCCTAAGTGGTGGAATGAACTTCCAACTTCAATCAAGACAGCAGAATCTGTCACTCTTCAAAAAACAGATAAAGACCCACATCTTTTATGAGCCCTTCCGGTTAGAGGGAGAGAGAGAGAGAGAGAGAGAGAGAGAGAGAGAGAGAGAGAGAGAGAGAGAGAGAGAGAGAGAAACCTTGGAGGGAGAGAGCAAGAACCCTTTGAGGGAGAGAAACCTAGGAGGGAGAGAAACCTTGGAGAGAGAAAGAGAGCCAAACCTTGAAGGGAGAGAGACAGAAACCTTGAAGGGAGAGAGCAAAACCTTGGAGGGTGAGAGAGAATGCGAAACATTGGAGAGAGGGAGAGAAACCTTGGAGGGAGAGAGAGTGTGAAACATTGGAGGGAGAGAAACCTTGGAGGGAGAGAACCCTTGGAAGGAGAGAAACCTTAGAGGGTAAGAGAGAGCACGAAACCTTGGAGGGAGAGAAACCTTGGAGGGAGAGAGAAAGAAACCTTACAGGGAAAGAGCGCAAAACCTTGAATGGAGAAAGATAGCCAAACCTTGGAGGGAGAAAGGGAGCCAAACCTTGGAGGGAGAGAATTCTTGGAGGGAGGGAGGGAGAGAGAGAGAGAGAGAGAGAGAGAGAGAGAGCGAAACCTTGGAGGGAGAGAGTGCCAAACCTTGGAGGGAGAAAGAGAACAAACCTTGGAGGGAGAGAACCCTAGGAGAGAGAGAGAGAGAGCAAACCCTTGGAGGGAGGGAGAGAGACAGAGAGAGAGCAAACCCTTGGAGGGAGGGAGAGAGAGAGCAAACCCTTGGAGGCAGGGAGGGAGGGAGAGAGAGAGCAAACCCTTGGAGGGAGGGAGAAAGACAGAGAGAGAGAGAGCGAAGCCTTGGAGGGAGCGAGAGAGAGAGAGAGAGAAACCTTGGAGGGAGAGAATCCTTGCAGGGAGAGGGGGGGAGAGAGTGCGAAACCTTGGAGGGAGAGAAACACTGGAGGGAGAGAGAAAGAAACCTTGGAGGGGGAGAAACCTTGGAGAGAGAGAGCGCAAAACCTTGGAGGGAGAAAGAGAGCCAAACCTTGGAGGGAGAAAGAGATCCAAACCTTGGAGGGAGAAAGAGATCCAAACCTTGGAGGGAGAGAACCTTTGGAGGGAGAAGGAGAGAGAGCGAACCCTTACACGGGGAGAGAGAGAGAGAGAGAGAGAGAGAGAGAGAGAGAGAGAGAGAGAGAGAGAGAGAGAGAGAGAGAGAGAGATCGAACCCTTTGATGGGAGAGAAACAGAGAGAGAGAGCGAACCCTTGGAGGAAGAGAGAGAGAGAGAGCCCTTGGATGGAGAGAGAGAGAGAGAGAGCACACACCCTTGGAGGGAGAGAGCGAGAGCGTGAACCCTTGGAGGGAGAGAGCGAAAGAGAGTGTGAACCCTTGGAGGGAGAGAGAGAAAGAGAGAGTGAATCCTTGGAGGGAGAGAGAGAGAGCTCGAACCCTTTGATGGAGAGAGAGAGAGCACGAACCTTTGGAGGGAGAGAGAGAGAGAGCACGAACCCTTGGACGGAGAGAGAGAGAGAGAGAGAGAGAGAGAGAGAGAGAGCGAACCCTTGGAGGAAAAGAGAGCGAGCGAGTGAACCCTTGGAGAGAGAGAAAGAGCGAGTGAACCCTTGGAGGGAGTGAGAGAGAGCGAGCCTATAGGCTGCTGCTCTCCATATGCCACTCCTGGGTCCAGTGAGGAGTCTCTGGATGAACTGGAGTCAAAAGGTTGCAGTTCTGCTGGCTACGTGGACCAGCCCCAGCCTTTTCCTGATCTAATAAAATAAGACCAGTCTTTAAGCCCAATAGCCTGGAGACGTCCAAAATGGCACAAATTAAGTGTACATTATCAAATTTAGACCTGCCAGGCACACAGTACGTCTGGTCATGGTGAGTGATTTGCTCCTTTACCTTAGTCAGTCTTGAAGCTAATGCTTTTGAGAGCAGCTTGTTGTCAGTGCACAACAGTGAGACCGGGCGCCAGTTCTTCAAGTGCATCAGGTCTCTCTTTTTTGGCAGGAGGGTCAGGACGGCTCTCCTGCAGCTCAGTGGAAGTTCACCTCCCTTCACACTGTCTAGCAACACTTCTAGCACATCCTGCCCTACAACTGCCCAGAAGGCTTTGTAGAACTCTACAGGGAGACCGTCTATGCCTGGCGCCCATCCGTTCTCCATCCCTTGGAGAGACTCATAGAGCTCTGCTAGAGATAGCTCTACGTCCATGTCTCTGGCCACATGCTCTGGGAATTTCGGCAGGTTCTTAAGGAAGCTCTCCTCCACTATCTTTGCCCTTGACCACTTGCTGCTGTACAGCTTCGAGTAGAAACTAACTGTCTGCTTGCGAATTTCAGTGTGCTCTGACAGAAGATCCCCTGATTCTGTTTCTGATTCTGAATCTTTTCTGTCCATTCTTAGAAGGAGCATCCATCTCATTCATGCTTTTAAAGATCTGACAATGTCTCTTGTGACATTAAGAGTGTACTGTTGACAAAATGCTTTAATTTGAGCTTTAGCCACATCCCACCACTGTTGTACAGAACTAAAAGCCACCTTCTCCGATTTAAAACCATTCCAGAAATAAATAAAAGATTCTCCAAAATTAGTATCCTCTAAAAGTGCAGTGTTAAAATGCCAGTAAGCACTCTTTGGTTTTACATTTTTTTTGCTGATGATACAAGGCACCATACTGTGATCAGAGAGGCCCACTGGAACAATAAAACATTTTGTAAAAAGTGTCAGCTATTTTTTAAAACCATAAAAGCAATCCAATCTTGCCAGGGAAAGTGCATTATCTATAAAGTGGGCCCACGTGTACTGTCTCTGTTTTTTATTTAAAGTTCTCCATGTGTCATTTAGTTCATGAGCCTCTATCATTTCCCACAGGTGCTTACAGGAGGCAGGTTCCTGTCCAAGTTATCTGTTGTGCAGTTAAAATCCCCAACCAAAATTAAAATATCGGCGGTGTTGCAGTCACCAATGACATTGTTTAGTTTATTTAAGAAACTCATTCTCTCCACTGAACTGGTGGGAGCATACACACAAATAAAAACAAAACTCTCTTTCTCGCAAAAAGCTTTTACTTTTAAAACCTCATCTGCAGAATAAGAACTGGGAATAAAATTGCGAGCAAACAGTAAGGCAACCCCGCCACTAATCGATGTATTATGACTTAAAATGGCCAGCCCACCCCACTCCTTCCTCCAGTTAGCGGCATTGTTGACATCACTATGTGTTTCTTGCAACATAGCTACATCAATACACTTCTGCTTTAATAACTCATACAACTTTACACTTTTTTCGTGTTCTCTTGCCCCGTTAATGTTTAAACTAGCAACATGAACCCAGTAATAAGAACAATGTGTAGATAAAACGACCAGATGATAAAACCGATTCTAACATAAACCACACCAAACACTCTATTGGTCATCATCAGAAGTTTCTTTGCTTATTCTAGTGATCAGTTTCTTCAGTCGAAAGATTTCTGTGTCAATAAATGCTCCTTCTCTTCTAAAATGTTTGACATCGTGAATAAACTGCTTCCGATCTGGGAAATGCTCTTCTACTACAACGTTCTTTTGCCACTCTGTGCTTCTTAAGAACTCTTTAATGTCCTCAGCACCTTGAGCAAGGCCCTTAACCATCTCTGCTCCAGGGGTGCTGTATCATGGCCAACCCTGCACTCTGACCCCAACCTCCTAATATGCTAGGGTATGCGAAAAAAAGAATTTCACTGTGCTGTAATGTACATGTGACCAATAAAGACTCATTATCATTATCATTATCCCTGTACCATCATCCACTCCAGCACTGCACCAGAATCCACTGTGTCTTTATCGGTCTAGCAAGGTTTCTCCCGGTCCAGTTCGGCCAAGCAAGGCCTCTCCCTAGCCAGTTCAGGCAAGCAGGACTTCTCTGGGGCAAGTTCAGGCAAATTGGACTTCTTCCAAGCTTGCAGGCTGGGATTGGGGTTCACTCTCACTGGGCTCTGGTGCAGCAGAAACTCCGGGGCTTTCAGCAGCGGGCTGAGCTGCAGCCGTAGGGGGAATGGCTCCAGCAGGCCCAGCTACGTCCTGCCTCAGTAGCTCAGAAACACCGGGGTCACTCTGTCTCTCAGGACAGAGGTCACTCTGTCTCTCAGGACAGGGCTGGACATAATGCCCAGCCCTGCAAACCAAAGCAAGCAAACCAAAGCAAGCAAACCCTTGGAGGGAGAGAGAGAGAGTGAGTGCACCCTTGGAGGGAGAGAAAGAGTGCAACCAAACCCTTGGAGGGAGAGAGAGAAAGAGTGAACACTTGGAGGTATATAGAGGATGTGAACCCTTGGAGGAAGAGAGAGAGAGAGCAAGCCCATAGAGGAAGAGAGAGAGAGCGCGAACCCTTGGAGGGTGATAGAGAAAGAGAGAGTGCAAACCCTTGGGAGGGAGAGAGAGAGAGAGAGCATGAACCCTTGGAGGGAGAGCGATAGATTCTCTATGGGGCTCAGGTCAGGCAAGTTGTATGGCCAGTCAACACAGTAATACCATACTAGTAGTTTTGGCACTGTGGGCAGGTGCCAAGTCCTGCTGGAAAAGGAAATCAGCATCTCCATAAAGCTTGTCAGCAGATGGGAGCATGAAGTGCTCTAAAAGCTCCTGGTAGACACTGCATCGACTCTCGACTTGAGAAAACACAGTGGACCAACACCAGCAGATGACATGGCACCCCAAATCATCACTGACTGTGGAAACTCCACACTGGACTTCAAGCAACTTGGATTCTGTTCCTCTCCACTCTTCCTCCAGACTCTGGGACCTTGATTTCCAAATGAAATGCAACATTTACTTTCATCTTCCCCATGATTGTGGTTGTGTACAGTGAACCAGACTGAGAGATTAAAGGCTCAGGAAACCTTTGCAGGTGTTTTGAGTTAATTAGCTGATTAGAGCTCTTCTTATGTTAACATTTCTCTGTTATGAATTCTTTATTCTAATAATTTCAAGATGAACCCTATTTCAAGCCACTTTTTGAATGAAATTACAATATTCACACTTTCTGAGATGCACCTATGTGTTATAAAGAAGTTGGGACTCTAAAATGTAAATCAAAACAGAATGCAATGATTTGCAAATCTCATAAACCCATGTTATTCACAATAGAACAAAGAAATCATCAAATGTTCAAACTGAGGAAATGTACCACTTTAAGGAAAAAAAGGCATTTTGAATTTGATGGCTGCAACATGTCTCAAAAGTTGGGAAGGGGCAACAAAAGGCTAGAAAATTAAATGTTACTAAAAAGAAACAGCTGGAGGAACATTTTTCAACTAATTAGGTTAATTGGCAACAGATCAGTAACACTAGTATAAAAAGAGTATCTTAGAGAGGCAGAGTCTCTCAGAAGTAAAGATGGGATGGAATCTGGATGAAAACATATGTTGCTCTAAAACCTGTATATACCTTTCAGCATTGATGCCTTTCCAGGTGTGTGTAGGGGTCCACTCACTGCTCCAATGACAGTATCCAATGACGTGGTAGAAGGATTCCCATGTGTTTGTCTTTTGAATACATTTAGATTATTAAATTTGTCACTCCAATTCTGTTTGACTCTCTCTTAAATTAAATCTGACTCCAACTGTAAAAACCTCAGTGTTGTATTTGTATTTTGATACTTTAGATCTTTTACATTTGATTAATTCTACTTTAAATTGTGCTTATTGATTCGGATTCCATGTCGCTCAGAGTCTCGCGCCGGTCGTGTGCGCGGATCTCATGGTCACAAACTCGGCAGTCTTGGTCAGAGGTAATTGACTAATGCTATTTAGATGGCCGCCCCATGCTTGCCCTTTTCTAAAAAGTACTTTTAGTCGCCTTAGATAGTAACACTTAGTTACAGTAACGTTATTTCTCGTCAGAGGTCATGACCACTAAAATTTAAGAGATAGACCAATAATATCTGAGTTAAGATTAGCTTTATATGATCATACCATAGTTTCCTATGTACACTTAATTAGAAAATATTACAATAACCAGAGGTTTAGACTTCACCCTATTTAGACTTGGTTGATCAACTTTATGTTGTCCTAAACAGAAATTCCCTATCAAGCCGGTACACTCAAAGTACACTTAACTTAACGCCAAGTTGTTAGCCTGGACTCTAAAATCTCAGTTGGCGTGCCCCAATTCTCCACCTATACCTGGATTTTAGCATGTACTAACCTGGTCACAGATTTGCGATAACAAGGATTTAACGTAATCTACTAAAGACAATAATTTCAGAATAAATCAGAATATAATCAAGTCTAATAATTTACTTAACCAGGCATGAACACATTCATATCCATGGATAGATTTATCCGTAATGAGCAAGTCAGCGGAAATGGTGGAAAGGGGAAAACTCTGAGTTGACATGAAGAAACCTTGAGAAGAACCAGACACAAGAGAACCCATCCTCATCTAGGAGACACTGGATAACGACAATATAAATCATTACTCTTCTACAATTGTATACCATACTGTCAATCATCAGGGCCATTGTAAAGTTTTAGATTAAGTCTATAATGTCCAGTTGAAGATTTTCATTGTATAATGAATCTTCAGCACAATTAGCAGGTGCAATGCTTAGACTCTCCAAGTGAGAACATCTTATCATGGAAATTTGACAAACAAGTGGACTTGTTCTTAAGAAACAGTGTCTTTTGTTGAAGCATATTAACAGCATGAGAAGAGAGGAAAGAAGCACTGAAGCATATAAACAGCATGAGAAGAAAGAAAAAGAAAACAAGCACTCTGTGTTTCTCACAGCTCCATTTATACAGTGACCTTCTGGATTTGTGTGTGTGTGTGTGTGTGCACGAAAAACAAGCATGCAGCTGTGTGTCTCAATAAGAAATCAAGCCTAGCTTCTGAAAGAACAGATTACTCCCTATGCCTGCGGTTTACCTGTCGACTATGTATGTCACTACTTGCAGAGCACTTTGTTCAGAACATTATGTACAATATGTTGGCTCCAGAGTTATGAGTATAACAGGGGTTTCTACCTTAAGTATATTAATACAGAAAAACCAATATTTGAGTACAATAATGAATTTCTCTCACATTTCCCCTCTTTTATCATTTCTTTTTGATAACACCAATAAGAGAGAGATAATCATAGGTACAAAAACATCAAGAATCAGAATCCAGTCAAGGTTCAACTGAGACAATCATATTACACTATAGATGAAATGCTAAGGCTGTTTCTGCGAGTATATGGTACTCCATATAGCATGAAAAGGGTGCGCAATCAGTACTAGGCTCAAATCGGATATACAGGCTGTCATTTACTAATGTAAGATGGTGTATGTGCACATGTGTGTATTGCGTTGTTGCTCGTGTTTGTTGGTCCTTCTAGAGGCCTCTTGCTGTAGGCTTGTTGCTGCTGAAGTCCCATTTTCTCCAGCTCGAAGGTCGGCTCAGGGACTCTCCTGCATTGGCTGGTGTGAATCCACGTGACGCGCTGACTGACCTTCACTGCCGTGTGGGTGGTGAAGAGCACCTGGAATGGCCCTGTCCACCTCGGTTATCCCACCTCATCCTTCGAAAATCCTTGAACACCACCCACAATGTTGGTGGACAAGTACAATGTTGTTTCAAATTTATTTCCAAATATTAACCTACTTGATTCAGGGCTGCACTTACAAATGGTGTTCCATTGTCACTTGAGATTTTGCTAGAGATTCCCCATCTAGGAATCACATCCCTTTAGAGCAAATTTGCCACCACTACCAAGTCTTGTTTGGAGGTGGGGAAAGCTTCTACCCATTTTGAAAAGGTATCCACCATCACTAAGCAGAATTTTCCCTTCACTAGGTGTAAGTTCAATGAAATCCATTTGTAAGTGATCAAAAGGTTTCTCTGGTGTTGGATGGGCTTTCTCCACTTTCAAACCTCGACCCACATTACGAATTGCACAAATTAGACATTTTGAATTAAAATTGAGTAATTTGAGAAGCCCTTAGTAAACCAATGTTTCATTATTGCGGTCACCATCCCCCCTTTTGATGCATGGTCTTTACTAGGGCTGCACGGTTAGCTCCCACTCCTGTGACAGATTCACTCTCAAACTATCAGACTTTGGAACTGCCAATCTGCTGTCAACAAGGCAGATTTAATTCCTGCCTTTGAAACCCACTCCAACCTCAGTGTGCTGGCTCTGACTGACACCTGGATCCATACTGGGAACACTGCCACACCCGCTGCCCTAGCCTCCAACTTCAACTTCTCCCATACCTCATGTACCAACAGACAAGGGGTTGGTACAGGTTTGCTTCATTTCCAAAACATGGAAATTGAGCTGTCTTTCTCCCTCTTGCTCCTACATTTCCTTTGAATTTCATGCTGTTACAGGCCCTGACCCTGCCAAAATGCACTTTCTTGTTGTTTACCATGCTCCAGGTCAACTGGGGAAGTTCATCGATGAATTTGACACACTACTGTCCACCATCCCAGATGATGGAACCTCTTGTGGTCCTTGGTGACTTCAACATTCATCTAGACAAGCCACATGCAGCTGACTTTCTTGCCCTTCTCACATTCGACCTCAAGCAGTTCACCACACGAGCAACTCACAAAGCCGGCAAACAGCTCGACCTCATCCTCACACATAATTGCACCACACACAATCTTCTCATTACTCCTCTCCACACCTCTGACCATTTTTATATCCAGTTCTCTATTTCTCTCCACTCACCCCCTTTACTGTCTCCACCCTCGATCTCTTTTCATTGCAATATTTGCTCCCTTTCCCCTCTCACACTTCTGCTCCATTGTCACAACCTTACTTCCCTCTGAAAGCCACTTTTCTCTTGACAGCATCTGTCTCCTAATATCCAGACCTGCTCGCACATCACCCTCTAGCCCTTTACTCTCAGAAGCTCTGTGTAACAACCAGGCCTAACTAAGAGAATCTTAAAGGAAATGGTGTAAATCTAACAATCCAACTGACCTAACCAATTACAAAACACTTCTCTCCTCTTTTTCCAATAGCATCTCCACTGTTAACGCCACATACTTCCAAGAGAAGATTGGCAGTTCTCCCAACACCTGCATTCTCTTCAAAACCTTTTCTTCTCTTCTCTGTCCCCCTCCTCCTCCTTCCCCTACCTCTCTCACTGTAGATGACTTTGCCACTTTCTTTTCCACCAAGGTTACATCAATCAGGAACCAGTTCTCAACCTGAGACATGCATAGACTAACTCCTCCTCCATGTAACTCCCAACTGACTTCTTCTCTCCCCTCTCAGAGACTGTTGTCTCTAAACTCCTCCTCTCTAGCCATCCCACAACCTGTCCTCTTGACCCTATCCCTTCTCACCTTCTTCAGTCCATCTCTCCCACACTATTACCTGCACTCACACACATCTTTAACACATCCCTCTCTACTGACACATACCCTATCTTATTTAAACAGGCCCGGGTTACCCTACTGCTTAAAAAGCCATCACTTAACCCTGCTGCGGTTGACAACTACAGACCTGTTTCCATCCTCCCTTTTCTTTCCAAAACTCTTGAAAGAGCCGGTTTTAATCAACTCTCCAATTTTCTCACACAGAACAACCTCCTGGACACCAAGCAGTCTGGCTTCAAGAGCAATCACTCCACAGAGACTGCTCTGCTTTCTGTCACTGAAGCTTTACGACTAGCAAGAGCTACTTCTAGATCATCTGTCCTCATTCTATTCAACCTTTCTGCTGCATTCAACACTGTGAACCATCAGATCCTCCTGTCAACTCTCTCCAGCCTGGGCATCACCGGAACGGTTCTGCGCTGGGTGGAATCCTATCTCTCTGACAGATCCTTCAAGGTATTGTGCAGGGGAGGTATTTCTGAAACTCAGCAACTCACAACTGGCGTTCCACAGGGGTCAGTTCTGGGTCCACTGCTCTTTTCGCTCTACACTACATCTCTGGGGCAGGTGATTGAGTCTCATGGCTTCTCATACCACTGCTATGCTGATGACACCCAGCTCTATTTGTCCTTCCAGCCTGACGATCCATCCGTCTCTGCACATCTCTGCATCATCTCTGCTTTCCTGTCAGACATCTTGGTCTGGATGAGGGAACACCACCTTAAGCTCAACCTGGCAAAATCTGAGCTTCTCATCATCCCACCCTGTCCCTCAATCAACCACAACCTCACTGCACAGCTCGGCTCAACCATACTCAAGCCAATCAGGACGGCCAGGAACCTTGGGGTGATTCTCGATGACAGCTTGACCTTTACAGACCACATCTCAACAACTGCACAGTCCTGTAAGTTCATCCTGTATAACATCAAGAAAATCAGACTCTACCTCACCGAACAGGCTACACAACTACTAGTCCAGGCTCTTGTTATCTCAAAACTGGACTACTGCAACACACTACTCTCAGGCCTCCCGGCCAGCTCCATCAGACTCCTTCGAATGATTCAGAATGCAGCAGCACGCCTCGTCTTCAACCAGCCCAAGAGAACCCATGTCACACCCCTCTTCATCTCCCTCCACTGGCTTCCTGTAGCCGTCCGCATCAAATTCAAGGCCTTGATGCTCACCTACAAGACCTTGTCTGGAACAGCACCCTTCCACAGCAATTCTCTCCTGAAGGCTTACATTCTCTCACGCAATCTGCGAACATTCAACGACCGATGCTTAGTAGTACCTACTCAGCGTGGCTCAAGGTCCCTTTCAAGAACATTCAAACTAACTGTTCCTCAGTGGTGGAATGAACTTCCAACCTCAATCCGGACCGCAGAATCTCTCACCATCTTCAAAAGACAGCTAAAGACCCACCTCTTCCGTGAACACCTAACCAACCCATAAAAAAAAATTACTCTGGCACTTACACCTCTACTCTGTGCATTTTGCTTCTTCTGGAACTCAATTAATGGATCTTTTATGGTAGCACTACTTGTATTGTTCTCTGCTTGATATATCGCTTTGCTTGTATTTTTCTCATTTGTAAGTCACTTTGGATAAAAGCGTCTGCTAAATGAATAAATGTAATGTAATGTAAATGTAATGGATCTGGGTTTCATAGGATGTAGTCACAAATTTGCCCAGCATGTCTGTCAGAACATCGTTCACCAGGCATTGAAAAACTGAGGGGGTGCTAGAGAGCCCATATGGCATTATGCAGTACTCATAGAGGCCACTAAAAGTGCTGAAAGCGGTCTTCCACTCATCCCCTCTGCATATGCGCACTAGACTGTAGGTGTTCAGAGATCGAGTTTGGTGAAGAACCGGGCTGATCAGAGCCCCTTTGTTGCCACAAAAATAAGCCAGCTGACACGGGAGATGTGCTCATGGTGTATCGCTCTGACTCGAAGGAGTGATTGAGTGTGCTAGGTAATGGTGCCCTCTCCTATGGGTCGATCGTCAATGGCTTGGATCTTTAAGGGCGGTGATAGCGGGCTGGTAGGTATGTTGAGGCATTTCACAACGTCCTCATCGCTAAAATTTCCCATGCCACTGGAATAAATCAGTGCTGTGAACACAAAAGGTTGCCCTAAGTGTTGTATAATAACAGGTACTGTGAATACTGATGAAAAACGAGAGACTTTGAGACTCACCGTGTGCAGGCGGGGGCCTGAGCTCCCACTCGCGTTAGTAGTGGATTGGGCATGTAGAGGACATTGCATGATGATTATTTCACTTTTAATGAAATAAAAGTTTCATTGTAGAAAACTGTTTAATTTTGTATGACTAGGAAAGCTTAAGACATTAGATTCATGATTTTTTTTCTTTCCCACTTATGAGTTTATATGAGGTTCTACAGGAGTTGATTGAGTGGTTTCAGTTCTGGTTGGTTACTTGAGGTCATATGTGGGGACACACTGGTCTGCCCAAGTTTTGGTATGCTTTAAGTCACCGGACCTCTCAATCACACGACTTCTGTACATATTTGATCTGGTCATGAGTAATTTTCACTCACTTCCTGAAAAAGATGTTTGAATTTTAACTATATCGTGTGGGTATGTGGGTGTGAGTGTGTGTGGGTGTGTGGGCATGTTTTACATCCTGTTGGGGACCAAATGTCCCCTCAAAGGTAGGAATATCTCACAATTTTTTACCTTTTGTGAATATTTGGCTAGTTTCAACAAGATAAACTACAACGCTTTTATCACAAAGGTAGTAAGACAAATCTGTGTGTGTGTGTGTGTGTGTGAGAGAGAGAGAGAGAGAGAGAGAGAGAGAGAAAGAGTGTGAGTGTGTGTGTATTTGAGGGGGTGTCCCTGCTGAACTGTAAGTCTCCCTTGAGATTTAGCGCTCAGAGGGTCAGTGGAACATTTGTGCTTTAGCTTGTGTGTGTGCAATATATATGTGAGAAGAAGTCGGGGGCTTTAGGGGATTTTTGCTTACACCTGCCATACTTAGCGCAAGTTTTGTAACGCAAAGTCTGACAACTATTAATTACATTACACGGGTTGTTAGCTGATTCATTCACAGAATTATTAGTGAATAATAATATTAAGCTGAGGAATCATCGACTTATGTCCTCCAAGAAATGAATGAGGATTGTTACATCAGGAAAGAACACTAAACTTATTGTTGTTGTTGTTGGAAACCATGTGACCCTTCAGGGCTTTAAATAATTTCCTGAATTGTGACAGTGTGCTGGATGTGCAGTCATTTGATAGAACATTTGTCACTGTGTTATTCTAAGGAATGCTTTAGTATATAATCATTCAAATGACCAATTATTTAGACATTCATATTGTCTTAAGTGAGCTTTTTGTGACTTTTTTGTGAGCATGCAGCTATGACCCTACAGCTGACATGATGACAGTATGACACCCCTGTTAGATCACTGGGCATGTCTTATATAATGTACAAATATAATAAATAATATAAGTAATGTTCATTAATTTATGTTAGAATTAAAAATGATAACTTCACACCAAGGCATAAAGAATGGATATGAATCTAAAGAAAGGATATGAAGAAAGGATATTAAAAGGATAGTTAACCTACAAAATCCATATTTTTTAGATACATTGCATAGAATCAACGTTAGAGATAAAATAATACTAACTATAGTGTTGATTTGCTGTTAAACTATCAAAACAAGCTACTGATTAGGTCAAGAATAAATGCATGTATACCAGGAAGGCCTAAATACCCAGCTTTCAGCCATCTTTCAAACATCTGCCCAAGGTACATGATCTCTGGCTTCCTCTCACTCACCACATTTGATTAGGACATTTACTGTTTCTTGCTTTTGGAACAAGGTGTTGGACTCTTTTAGCAACACTGGTTTTCCGGTTTTTCTTTCAGTTCAAATGAGAAAAGTCTGTGAGCATGTTTTTGTATGTGAGAGCAAAAACATGGCAGCAGCTGTTGTCAGGATATTTGGAGAGGGGGGCAAAGGGCACTGTTGCCGGGCAAAAAATGCCAAATTTAAGCTTCATTACTTGTTATATTGTGATTGGTGATTGGTGCATGTTTGAGACATCAATACTATTTATATCCACCTATGGGTCAAGTAGGCATTTAACCCTGGGTTATTATTCCATTATTTACATAAAAATAGTTGAGTAACTACTACAAATTATTCAATATTACGGTTGGACTTAATATTAAGGGTATGTAATTACTTGAGGGATGTGAATCTGGACCTGCTAACAGGTCCAGTTGCTGATTAGGTTGTAGGAGTTTACACGTTTATGATATATTTAGCCATCCAGATTAGTTATGGAAAGAGATCCAGACAGTTTCATGGAAATCTTTTGGCTAGGCAGGTTGATGAACCTCAGTCACACAGATGCATGTTCCATAATCACTCAAATCAACATTATTTTTGGAAATGGTACTACTAGCTGATTATTTCCCTGTACAACATAAACATTCATGTGTTCACAACATTCAGAATGTTCAGTTATGCACGTGAACTGTTTTGTAACTTGTGCGTTTGGCTAAAAATCAGTGTTGTTGCAGTGTTGTTTTGAAACACATTTCAAGAGAGAAATTTCACCACTGAAAAATAAACCTGAAAGTGTGACTTTCTTCTCCCTGTTTTGCGGGCTTAATGGAAAATGGAAAGCGCAACAAATTTCACTTGACAATGGCATTAGTGTGTCCACATCCATGAGAGAGAGAGAAAGAGAGACTGAGAGAGAGAGAAAGAGAGAGAGAGTGAGAAAGAGAGAGACAGAGAGGTTATGTGAATAAAAATGAATAAGCAACTTTCTTGTTTTAATCATTTCCTGTTTACTGAATAAAAGCATCATATTTGTACTTCATATTTAATATTAATATGATGTTACAGGATCTTGATTTTTGAGAATGAAAGAGTGGTCTAGAACAAGTGCTTCTGAAGCTGATCGTATACTCATAAACAATATTAGATCATATGTTTCAGTTTCTGTGTAGGAAAAAAAATTTGATAAGGAATCGTAAAGAAAACAGAAGACAAATAATATTGAATGCTACACTGAACTAGAAATACTGTTACTTGAATAGTATTTTATTGTGTCATTTAAAACTTCATTTACTAAACAAATAAATAAATAAATAACATGTAGAAAATCTGGAAACAATATGGTAATTAATACTTTTTAAAAAAAGAATTACTTATCTTTTTTTTTCTTTAAAGTCCTTTTGTCTTTCTTTCTTATTTTATTTTTGATAACAATGTGACAAGCCTTTTTTTTTTTTTACACCACCACTACATATCTCCTCATAATATTTCATAACTGCAGTTACACATAGCCTATTTCATATAAAAAAAATATTTTTTTACTAGTTTCTACAAGTGATTTTTTTTCCATTGTCTAAAATATACTTACTTAATGGATTATACATTAGAGATGTTTTTCAGAAAACACTTCATCAGTCATAAGAGTTTATCTGTTTGTGTGTATGTCCTGAACAAGAAAAGATTTTGTTTTCATTTGATAATGATGATATCTTCCTTTTTTATTTAATTAATTAATTAATTAATTTTTATTTGGAAAGATTGGTGTTGTAGTGAGTCTGAAGTATCATGATATAAAATGATTATATTATTATATTAATGATTATTATTATAATGGCATATATTGATTCAAATTGGAATATTTTTCTTCATGCTGCTATAATAACACATGTACTGTATACACGCTGTTTGCATCTTCGTTGATCTTTGGTATTGTATTGACTCAGCATGTTTTTGAAAGCCATCAGAGATGCGCAGCGTAATGATAAGAACAGGTGGCCTGCGGGAAGAACATGGTTCATTTGAATACCTGACAAGCAACCGCAAGATGTACAGATTTCTGGGAAAATCATTTGGTGAGAGATGAGGGAGGGGAACCAAAGACGTTGGTTGGCAGTTAGGTTCACAGCCAAGTATAAAATCTATCAATCTATCTATCTATCTATCTGTCTGTCTGTCTGTCTGTCTGTCTCTCTGTCTGTCTATCTATCTATCGATCTGTCTATCTATCTACTTATCTATCTACTTATCTATCTATCTATCTATCTATCTATCTATAACTTTATACACTTTTCTTAAGTGAATATAAATGATTAACACTTTTCATTGGTTAAGTAAGACAACACAACATGTACTCCAAATATTATCACAAAAACATAATTTTTCTCATACTATAAATTGAATAAATAAATAAATTTAAATAATTTAATAAAACTGCTTTTTTGTTTGTTTGGTTGGTTGGCTGGTTGCTTTTTAACAGTGCACAAGCACCAACATCTACACACTTAGGTTTGCTAGCTTAATGTTTTTGATATAATTTAGTTTGAAGAAATAATAATAATAATAATAATAATAATAATAATAATAATAATAATAATAATAATAATAACAAAAGCCCAGATCTTTCATCCTGGTTTAGCTGAAGCTGCACAAACTTAGAACACAATGAAAAATTAATTAAAAACATGAATAAATGAAAGAACAAATCAATGAGAGATTGAATGAAGGGTTTAGTTTAAAGATTGTCAAAGAAGGTTATATTCTATGACCATTTTCCAAATGCACTTTTTTCTTTAATTACCCAATATAAAAATGCCTCTCTCTCTCTCTCTCTCTCTCTCTCTCTCACACACACACACACACACACACACACACACACACACACACACACACACACACACACACACACACACACACACACACACACACAGAGAGAGAGAGAGAAAGAGAGAGAGAGAGAGAGAGAGATGAATGCTGAGTGCTGAGTAACCCTCATGTCCCAGAGGACTTCAGGGTCCGGGGTTCAGATCTAGTCATCTCTGGACAAATAGCATTAAATAGCAGATGTGACTCAAACTAAGGCGGAAAATGTGCAGTGTCAACTTGGCATTCAGCTGTGGGGAATTTGGGGTTTTGAGTAATTCTTCTGAAACAAAAAAAAAAACCACATTTGTTTCTGAACATTTAGGAAGATATAATGTCTATCTTAACAGCTATTTCTGTTTTGGAAAACAACAGAAGATAACAATCCTGTTTGATTCTAGATATGGTCCTGGAGCATCTGTGTTTTATCCAAGTCTACAAAACACACATTTTAGATTCAGGAGTTAAGTTTGAGCTGATGAGTTAAATCCAGGTGTGTTCCGGACTGCACCCTTGCCCCTGAACTGCATGACCAAATGATTTAATACACCACGACCAGGAATTTTAAAATAATAAAACTATTTTAAACACTAGTGCAACTCGTAGACTGTCTTCTCTTGCACTTTTGGTTGGTTAGTGTGTGTGTATGTGTGTGTGTGTGTGTGTGCGCGCGCGTGCGTCTATGAACTTTGGTGGAACCCCTGGCGCACATCTGGCCACTGCTTTGAGCTCGCATGACGCTGCGCCCCTGGCAGGCAAATAATCAGGAAAGTTGCGGCTGAAATTTGAACGACAGGAGTTTCAAATGTCAAAATATCTGCGTGAGAGTAAGGTGAGAGCACTGTTTTGCGTAAAACCTTCATAAATAGCGTATTGAATAATATTAATAGTAATATTAGTGATACTAGATGGCAAATAATAATAATAATAATAATAATAATAATAATAATAATAATAATAATAATAATAATATCGGATTTTTTTTCTTATGTATCTCATCCTTATAGGAAAGGAGACGGGCTGCTGAATGGCTGGAATCTCGGGTAACGGAAAGCTTCGCCAGTGGCTGATTGAGCAGGTGGACGGGGGGAAATACCCCGGCTTGGTGTGGGAGGACCGCGAGAAGAGCACGTTCCGTATTCCGTGGAAACACGCCGGCAAGCAGGATTATAACCGCGAGGAAGACGCGGCGCTCTTCAAGGTGAAAAACGCACTCAAATCCACCCCACGTTCACATCCCGTAAAGCCAACTGACAGGCTGTGTGTGATTTATTGATGTATTTTGGTTCCTTCTTTACACACACACCAGGCTTGGGCGCTGTTTAAGGGCAAATATCGCGAAGGCATCGATAAACCGGATCCGCCGACCTGGAAAACGCGCCTCCGCTGCGCCCTCAACAAGAGCAACGACTTCGAGGAGCTCGTGGAGAAGAGTCAGCTGGACACCTCCGAGCCTTATAAAGTTTACAGGGTCATTCCGGAGGGCAGCAAGAGAGGTGACTGAGGATGAACATAATCACAGATGTTTGATTGTTTGTTTTCTTCTTATTCTTCTCATTCTTCTTCTTCTTCTTCTTCTTCTTCTTCTTCTTCTTCTTCTTCTTCTTCTTCTTCTTCCAGTTCTAGACAGAAATGTGCGCTCTCACAGCACGCTGTAACTTATTTCTTTTTATTTGCTTATATGGGGCTCTATATATTTAATAAAATCAGAATGAGATCTAAATGGTGTTTTTCTTCTCCCTCTTCTTCTTTTTCTATCCGTTTCAGTCTCCTGTGAGAGAACTTCCACAATGACGAGCCCTCACAGCTATCCACTGTACTCGACATACACACCTCTGCAGAGTCAAGTATGACAAAAAATATCTGTTCACACTAACACTATATATATATATATATATATATATATATATATATATATATATATATATATATATATATATATATATATATATACACACACACACACAAATGCATCTCAAAAGATGAGAATATCGTGGAATTTTTTTTTCTGTAATTGAATTCAAAAAGTGGAACTTTCATATTTTCTAGATTCGTTACACATAAAGTGAAATATTTCAAGCCTTTGTTTGAATCTTGATGATTTCGGCTTACGGTTCATGGAAATAAAAAATCCAGTATCTCAGAATATTAGAATAAAGGATTTATAATACAGAAATGTCGACCTTGTGAAAAGTATGTTAATTTATGCGCTGATACTCGGTCGGGGCTTTAATCCTTTTGCATGAAGTACTGCATCCATGCAGCATGGCATGGAGGCGATCAGCCTGTGGCACTGCTGAGGTGTTCTGGAAGCCCAGGTTGCTTTGATAGCGGCCTTCAGCTCGTCTGTATTGTGGGGTCTGGTGTCTCTCGTAGATTCTCTATGGGGTTCGGGTCAGGCGAGTTGGATGTTCAATCAAGCGCAGTAATACCACGGTCAGCAAACCAGTTACTAGTAGTTGTGGCACTATGGACAGGTGCAGAGTCCTGCTGGAAAAGGAAATCAGCATCTCTATAAAGCTCGTCAGCAGATGGAAGCATGAAGTGCTCTAAAATCTGCTAGACACTGCATCGACTCTCGACTTGAGAAAACACAGTGGACCAACACCAGCAGATGACATGGCAACCTAAATCATCACTGACTGTGGAAACTTCACACTGGACTTCAAGCATCTTGGATTCTGTTCCTCTCCACTCTTCCTCCAGAGTCCGGGACCTTGATTTCCACTTGAATCATCTTCCCCGTGATTGTGGTTGTGTATAGTGAACCAGACTGAGAGATTAAAGGCTCAGGAAACCTTTGCAGGTGTTTTGAGTTAATTAGCTGATTAGAACTCTTCTCAGGTCGACATTTCTGTATTATAAATTCTTTATTCGAATATTCTGAGATACTGGATTTTTTATTTCCAAGAGCTATAAGCTGTATTCATCAAGATTAAAACAAAAATGCTTGAAATATTTCACTTTATGTGTAATGAAACTAGAATATATGAAATTTACACTTTTTGAATTAAATTAAGGAAAAAAATCATGATATTCAAATTTTTTGAGATGCACCTGTATATATACACATGATTTAGGGGAGCACTAAATCTGTGCTCATGATTTATGGGCTGTGTGATGTGTTCTTTGCACAGGTTTCTAACTTCCTGTCTCCAGGTGAGAAAGGATGGAGAGATTTGCCAGATCAAGTTCCATTTCCAGATTTCTACTATCCCTACAGTCCAAACTCATACACCGTGTCTCGGGACCCAGGTAATGAATCTGCATGTGAAAGACAGGACATGCAACTGCTTCCCTTATAATATCACTTTAGCATATAATTATGTATATTTCTTTTTTGTTTTTGTTTTTGTTTTTTTGCTGCAGTCGGTTACCAGATCAGCAACTCGTTCTATAGTTGCAGTGGTTTTGACCCTTCAACATCCACCTTTAACTTGGAGCAGAGCATGAGATCTGCTGCTTTCTCTGGTATGTCCACATAAACACACACACACACACACACACACACACACTTCTGTATTTCCATATCCTAACTTCCCCTGCATGTGGCAGATCCCAGACTGCAGGTGTCTGTATTCAGTGGAGATTCTCTGATCAGGGAGATGACCGTGTACAGCACAGAGGGCTGCAGGTTGGCTCCTTATGAAGAAAACCAGAATTACGGAGGCCCTGAACTTGTGCAACTTCCTCAGGGTGAGGGCACAGAGCTGGAGCGTGGCGTATTGGTCTGGATGGCTCCTGATGGCCTGTGCGCCCATCAGCTCTGCAATGCCAGGGTCTACTGGGAGCTGGTGCCCAACATCAACGCTGATAAACCTAATAAACTGGAGAGGAACCAGACCAGCAAACTTCTGGACATTCAGCAGTTCATCACAGGTTAGAACAATCTGTATACTGTTTCGTGGTAAAAGCTCACATTTGTTATTCGCTTGTATAAACAGGAAATGAAATGATCCCTTAGCATTTGCGGGTAATCCCTAGATTCCAGAAGTGAGCAAATGAGAAAGAGGAAGAGGAACAATAACTGTTCATGGTTTTACCCATTAATCTTCTATATCTTTGTCTTTCAGAGTTACAAGGCTACTATCTACAGGCACGACCTCCTCCTTGTTTCCAGGTGCTGTTGTATTTTGAGCAGTGCCATGACAACCACACTCACAAGAGACCCATAACAGTGCAGGTACATACAACCATCCCATTTCCTGGTCACGGACGTGATGTCTGCAGGGTTGCGTCTAAAACATGCATGTTACATAGTTTGATGTGAGAATCATTGGACTTTGAAGAACAATTGTTACTAACAATTTTCACCTATAGGTGGAGCCACTATTTGCTCGCCAGTTGTTCATCCTGAGTCAGCAGAGCAGCACACACCACATGAGGGCTCCTGATAACGCATCTCTGCTGTGGGAGCAGATGCCCCCTTCTCAGCAGAACTACTACACAGGGAGCTCCCAACAGCATGACACCCTGCAAGACTAAATCCCATATGACACACAAGTGCGGAGGTGAAATACAGCATTTTGCTTGTTTCATTGCATTAGGGGGATAAAAAGATAATTATGTACTAAAAGGCAGAAGACCACAAGAGACTGTGAAATCTACTGGTTTTCTTTGAAGGATTCTCTCTTTTTTTTAATTACTTTAGTATTTCTGTAGTAGCATTATCATAGTTCTAAAGCATCTCAGGGATAACGCATGCTTAGACTTGCTCATTATGTAATTTTTATTTGCTGCACTGATGAATAAACCTCATACGTCAAATCTGAAGACATGAAATATAAATATTGCCAAACAGATTTATTTTGTTCTTAATAATAATAATAATAATAATAATAATAATAATAATTATTATTATTATTATTATAATGAGAATATAACTGCTGTTTTATGTCTTGAGAAAATCTGTTTTTTTTCTTAACATTAAAGTCAGTTTAGCTAATGAACCAATAATACTTTTTTTTTTTTTTTTTAAAAACAAACAAAAAAACTTTTTCTATTTAACTATTTCTGTCAGTTGTGGCTCAATTAAAAATAAATTCAGACACCTTAAAATAAAATGAGTCTTGTGTTATACATTTATTATTTTATTGAATTCAATTCAGCATAACAACAATAAATAGAACATTCATTGGTGGTAACATATAACTAGTTACGCTACGGCTCTATGAAGCCCTGATAACAGCCAGAGGTGGTGTGTAACACTTGAATGCCATGTTGTTGAATGTACAGGCATGCAGAGATATTCCAGCAAGGTCATGTAGTAACCTATGACGTAGTATTTGATATAAATACTTCCATCATACATCAATCATTCCCTACAACCTTCTTGCAGAGATGCTTGACAAGGAACTCTGGTGGTTATCCAGGGCACGACCGAACCACAGTCATAACAGTTAACAACGTAACTTATCCTTGCCTTAGGACAACCTGAAAGGTGGCCAAAGAACTGTCAAAGACGACGTCAGCAAGAGAGACAGGGTTAACCTTACACATGGTAGCAGGAACACAGACTTATGGAATGGAACCTCTACATAAAGCATGTGAGTAGGAGTTGCTCCTGGTAGGAGGTTCTTGTCACAATAGGGCCAGGAAGTTCAGACTGTCTGTAGCCTATGGTAATGATCACCCAGTGGGCTGAACTTTGACACTGAATGCTTTGCAGACTCACCCTCTACTGACTGCAAGGCTTGTTTATATAAACTGTTTTACAAACGTGAGCAGGGGCAGAAATCCTGAAGTCGAAAGGTCACACCCAAATCATCTTGCAGTCAACGCATACAAGGTGAGCTTATCGCAAGAATAGTAGTAACTGCTAGAATGAAGACAGATTTCAAAAAGACATCCACTTGTCATCTTTACACATCGGCTCATAATGAGGGGCTTTAATGGACTGCAGCACTAAGGGGGAGTCCCATACAAGGCTCCAAGGGACCCGTGGAAGATTGTGGTATTTTCCCCTCTTCAGAAAGGAACCAAGTCTATGGGACCCATCCACAGCGCAGTAGTGTGATGCAATGGCTGCTGCATAAGCCTTTACAGTAGATGGGGACTTGCTGCTGTTTAGCAGTCACAAAAAGTTCAAAATTCTAGGAACTCTAGGAGGCAAGTTGAACACTATCTGAGGCAGCAGATCTGCAGGGATGAGGAAGCTGTCAGCTAACAAGTGATAAAAGAAGCAGTGAGACTCGTCTTGCTGGCCATTTTGGTGCCAGGAGTAGGACTTTGTAGCCAGGAGTGGAGTTGAGAAAATGAGTGCTGGAGGATATAATTGGTGAGGCAAGATGTATGTCAGGGTATCCGGTCCTCATGGGCTGTTCGCCTCTGCCACAGAGAACCACAACTGCCACTGGCCACAAAAGAACTGTGAAATAGTTGGAATCTAGCTAAATTAGCAGGAGAGCCCCTCTACTTTTCTAGCAATGTGTTATTCACAAGCTCTGTTGCCCAGAGCTAGTTGCTGGGGAATGTGGAGAAAGGAGAAAATGCCCAGGAGGTAAGAGACAAGGGAAAAACAAAATGATGCATCACTAATCATATGGTGAATAGAAATTGGCAAAAGAGAAACAACCACATGACTTGTTGCTAAGAGGGCATACAGAACCCACTAGCGTTGTGTGAATAATGCTTGTAATATGGAAGAAAAGCACATTTACCATGGTGGTAAGAAATACGCAGAAGCTAATCCTTGCTTTGGAGGAAGGAACACCTGCATGTCAGACACAAGTTGCAAAGCAAAAGTCTCCATACCGTGTTCATTTAGTCCGTAATATCATGTGCACAGCTGAGATGGAAGAAGACAGCGATGGCAGTTATAGCGAGTACTGTGTCATACAGCCCTAACGACCTTGTTGGAAGATCTCAGGATATGAGCGCACATGCACAGGGTTGTGCGACACTCTACCCTTGGCAGTTAGGAGGGGTGAAATAGAGCCGGACATATTTTGGATTCATGGAACAAACACTTTGGAACATTTAAAGTGAAATGTATTTTTGTGGACATATTTATTTTCCTTTTACATTTGACATTTAAACATGGCGAGCTGTTTAAAGATTAGCAGGAATTTAGTGCACATACTGCGGTTTTAAACTGAACTGACCGATCACAATCACATTGAGGAAACAAAGCTTAATTAAAAGTGGACTAAGCACACCACTACATGTATCTGGTGTTAGTTTAGGTAAGCATGAAAAGGGATTTCTGAGTGTAGTGATAAACATCATCCAACCATCAAACATGTGACAGACACCTCAAATTCAAAAGAATTTCTGTCAGTTTTAAATTTTGTTTCCTTTGTTCAAACTTGTCAATACCAAGAGATAACCTTTACAACACACTTAACTTCCTTGTTCTATGTTTATAGAATAAACAAGTGTTAGTAACATTCATACACTTAATAGTGCACCATTACATTAATTTTCCATAATTCACAGCTTTTGTTTTGAACAAACTCTAGAGTATAATCTGAGAGAAACAAATTCACTGGGAATGCCATCAAAAGTTAAAATGCCAACAAACCATCAATGAAAGCATGCAGGGACCTGTTGGAATGACTAGTATACTGCCACTACTGGCTTGTATTCATGATTCTACTATTCATCACTAAAGTACTGACTGGCATTAGACCGCATTGTGAATAATATTGGTGTGTATTAGTGGGAGAACTGGAACACAACCACAGTGAAATAATCAATAATTTTATCAGTTACAAACTTGTAATTCTGACATTGCTTCTACCATGTGCCCAGCTTAATGTTGACCAAACAAGGTCCTTATAATATAAATCATATAAAACACACAAAACTGAAGTGAACAGAATCCTCACATACAGGAAATATGTATATATATAACTTTCAATTAAAAAGACATGACTTCAAATATTTAAAACACACAAACAATATAAAACAAACAAACAAAAAATGTACATGGAAAGGCATAAATAAAAAGCTTTGGTCAAGAAAATAGTTCGCTTTTATTAAATGGAATGTGTTTCACATGAATGGCATCCATATCAGTCACGCCACTCGTGCTTTTAGTGAACTAAAGATTCACCAAAACCCCTAACCAATACCAAACTGATCTCATCTTCCTTTTTGTAAACATCATCATAGTCCCTGTTCGGCAAATCCACAGAAGTTTGGAGAAAATTTCAAATATAAAATTTCAGCTCATTCCAAGGTTCACTAGCATGATGAATATGGCTAAGGCTCTGCAGTCACAGCCTATAAGGGTTATATTTATGCAGAGCTTGTATATACTATCGCATGCTGGGATAGGTGTACAATATTAAGGCAGTCTAAGTGAGGTACAAACAGAAGCCTGCTTCTCTCTTACCCTTCATCCTATTCTGAATGAGCACAACAGACAACCTGGTAAACTTGTAGTGTTTGGTCTCATGTCAAAACTAGTGCCTTGGAAACCTTTTTGGAAGAGTATCTCCACATAACCAGCAGTAGACCATGTCTCCAGCATATTATATTACTTGCCATTAGGTTTGTTTTTATGTTTCTTTGTTTGTGTTATATATATTTTTTTGTTCACATGGTATGTGAAGATGTGTGTGTGTGTGTGCATGTGTATTAGAGTATACATTTGAGGACTTTACTCAAAGGCCCACACCTCCAGATTTTGGACCGTGAAGTCTTGTTGTGATGACAGTGGTTGGTTGTTAAAAGTGGCGCATTTGGAGGTGGTTCCATGAAACAGGTCAGCATCCAGCCACAGGCCAATATGACCCCTAGCAAGATATACTTCAGATTAAATGCATAGAAACTCTACATATTAACCCCCTTGACCGAACAAATACGCATTTTCACTTACCCTCCACCTCCGATCTGGAGAGAGTCCAAGTTTCCCTTCACAAAGTAGGAGTTTTCACCAGTCCAGCGGAACACCTTGGATAAATAAGAAAAAAAAAAAGATAATAGAATTTCACTTTATAATCTAATTTCACATACTTGCATACCATCAGTGCTGGTTGATGAACTAAAGATTTTCAGTCCTTACAACTGAATTCAAGCCCTGTTTGGATGCGGTTTTAAATCCAGTGAAAGCTGCACTGACCGTTTAATCAGCAGCACTTCTCTGCATACTGTGTTGTTACAATAACAATAACAGTGAATAGGCAATACAATACAGGCAAAAAAAACCCAAAATAAAACAAAAACAAAAACAGATACAAACAATCAAACATAAGAATTAAATCAGATTTGGCCTGTTGTGTGAATAGTCTATATGCATGTAAAGTAGGATACAGGGTAGTATCCTGACCTTAATTTCAGGGCTGAAGGTGTAGAGGAAGGTCTCCCCAGTGCCATAATAGTGCTCACTAACTCTGAATGGGTGAGTAGAGAACACGCCAAAAACCTGCCAATAAAATCATTAAAAAAAGAGCAATGGAAGAATTTCACAGCCAGTCTCAGTTACAAGGAAGTGTGTATGTATGTACACACATGTGTACCTGATTGTTCATATCTTTAATGACCAGCAGCACAGGGCAGTCCAGCTCCCCCAGGTTCCTGTACAGAGTCTTCAAGCTGGTTCCATGCACCACTGTACTGTAGGCCAGCTTCCATGGATAACCCTGAACCCGAGCTGGAAGTCGAGCAGCCAACTGCAGGGACGACACGGTGGTCAGTGCAGTGAGGGCAATAATGTACTTACTACAGACACTGTATATTTATTTATTGCACTGCATGTAATTAAGTGCACATGTATTTCTGTAGAACCTTCTCAATGTGTGTATCCTCAAATAACTTGCTGGGTTCCATCAGAACAGACAATAGGTCCATTGGTTCCTCATCCTCAAAAGTGCCAAAACTCTGCCGCCTCCGTGCTTCATTCATGGTGATGATCTGAGGAAAGGGGTTGAGAAGCACCACACTCAATACATAACCACGGAACAGTGTTCAATACACTATTTAGAACAAAGAAAACTGCCCATATGTTGTTGAACTGCAAAACAAGCTCAGGTAATCGGAATTCACCTCCCAATTTCGGGGCACTGGGTCACTGAAGAAGTTATCAATCATGTTAAGTTCGTCCTTCTCTACGACTACAAAGCCCTGCTCCTGTGCATCTTTCCCATAGGCATCAGGAGACCACTGGATGAAGAATGAGTAGAGATGGTCCACCCTGAGAAGACCAGCCAGAACAGTTCAGTAAAATGAACCTACATTTTACAATAATTTTTTATAACCAGGGCTTGATGTACAGATGACCAGACACTAAAGTTAATTGGTTTATTTTTTATTTACTAGCTAGCTAGCATTTTATAGCCACCAGCAACTGTATACATTTTAAATTAATAGAATTAGGCTGAGGCTGAGGAGTGCAATTGCCATATAATTGTAAAATACCCTCTGGTCTACTTTATTAAAAAAAAAAAAAAAAAAAAAAAAAAAAAAAGCCTACCACATTCCCAGTTTGTCAGCCCAAAAGGACTCCAAGCAACAAAGAACCCCAACTTCATCCAGTGCCTTCAACATCCCACAGTAAACACAGCCACAATGGTGGACTCCTGATGAAAAGGGCATGTCCACTGGGTTAAGGAGTTCCTCAAAGTTCTCACGCCTCAAAAATATCCCCAGTGGAGCTCAACACTTCCATGCACTTAATCAGCAGAGCGTGCAACACGGCCTCGTCTTCTCCTCCTGAGACTCAAAATGGTTTGCAAGAACTTTGAGTCTTTTCCTACTGATTCTGCAACTGCATTTGCAGCAGCCCTTCTGGCTCTCCTATTCCCCTTAATTGAATCCGGACAGCCTCCTGTGAGCTTAGAAGGCCTCCTTCTTAAACCTGACAACTTCCCTCACCACTGGTGTCCACCAGGACGTCATAGGGTCGTGACGGTCACCAACAGCCTGCTGGCCACATCTTATTCCAGCTGCCTCGATGATTGAGGACTAGACCATGGTCCATTTAGCTTTAAAATCCCCAACCTCATTCAGTACAAGGAAGAAGTCCTTTTGGTGCTGAAAGTTAAATTAATCTCAAAATTTCTGCCACATGCTCCCAACGTAGTGCTCCGTGTGCCATGACTCCAACTCACCACTTGCTACCCAATATTGTGATGACAGAATTGATAATTGACCTTTGGCCCAAGATGTTCTCTGGTAGGCATATGAAAGCCGTTCTGAAGGCTCACTGCAACCCAACAACTTACCTACTGACATTTTGTGTTACCTTTTCCTCTTATTTGTCACCTGGACTATATTACATTAATGTTTCCACAAAGTTACTCCCAAATGTTCTGAGCATTACTTGCTACAACACTTGGCATGTTGGTTAACTTCAAGCCCTGGTTATTCATCACACACAAGCAACAACATACCTTTCCTGTGGTACCGCAAACCAGTACTCTGGGTGTTTCCCTCTACTCCCAAAAAAGTGGGTGGGGCTAGAGGTTCGACCAGTAGCAAAGGATTTCTTCATGGGTTTCCCTACTTTGAAGCACAGGAACATAGGTGGTTTCTTGCTTTTCTCTTCGGCACAGAGTAGCATATCTACAAAGAAGATACACACAATGATGATACAATTTACAGATGACCTATTCACATCCAAACATTAATTTGAGTGTGGTATATCCAAAAAGATTATATCAAAAAGTATTATTATTATTTTATTTTTTTTACACATCAAAGAAACATAAGATAAAAGATCAAACAAAGTATTACACAAGTGTCTCACACTTTTTTTGTTCTCACAGTACCACCATGCCAACTGACAAGAAGCAAGCTTCAGTTCCAATATACATTACAGCCAATTTATATTTTATGGCAGTATACACTGGATGCTTATGACCTATATTTGATAAATTACAGATACATTTTCACAATCTTCATATCCCCTCACCTTCAATTGGGCCCTGCATCCTTTTCATCAGCCATGACATCTCCGTTTCATTGTTTTGCAAATCTTCCTCCTTCTTGCTCAACTCTTCATCTGCATTTGGTCTCTTCATTGTCTCCTTATCATCTTCATAGCCTGGTCCAGAAGAACATTTTCCAGAATCCACAGCAACATCCCGAGAGCTTACCATTCTTTTTTCATCCTCAGCTACTACTACTACTACTACTTCTTCCACTTGCGGAGAATCATGAGTAAGAATCTTAGCCTTATTTAAATCCTCTGCATCTTTCAGCTCATCCACTACAGTAACCCTGTGTCCTTTTGCACTAGGCTCTGTTCCAGTGTACAGTGCGCTGTTTTTGTCCCCATCTAAGACCGGATCTACGATCTCATCTGTGGAACGATTATGAACGCCTTCATCCTCATCCTCTACATGGTCTGCATCACACGACCTCACTGCCTCCGCTCTCTGGTCTGTGAGGACCAGCACACTCATTTTTGTTTCCACTGAATGACTCAGATCATGTAAAGATGTCTCTTCCAGACTGAGACAGGTAGTGTTGGAAGTCTCAGGCCTACAGTGAGAAGTTTCGGTACTTCCGTTCTCGGTTCCGGAGTCATTCTGCAACAGCTCAAGCTCGGTGAAGCCTTCATCGGATGGTGACTTGTCAGCGGGGGGGCAATCATTCGCTGTCTCAATGTCATCCAATACGATTGGGCGGTTGGGTTTGCCGAGGGCCTCGTAGCGGCTGAAGGGGTTCAGGTCCTGTTCAGATGGAAGTTCCACCCACTCACCTGGCCTGTATAATGGACACAGATCCTGAGGTATGTCACTACCGTTGAAACAGCGGCCATCATGTGAGGGTGACGGAAAGGAAAATTAAAGAAAGAGAGAAACAAAACAAAAAAAGAACTTAAATATGAAGGACAAACTCAGGAAAACTAAATTATAAACTCATAACAAAACTAAAGAAAACATAAGGGAACTTATGAAAGAAAGAAAAATGGAATATAAATTATAGGGAAAAAATATATATAAAAAGTTACTGCATGGTACATCATGATAAATGAAAGGCAACTGCAACATTAGAAAGAAAGAAGAAAGAGAGAGGTCATGGAGACACAAGCCAGTGTCAATAATAACTCTAGCACAGTGCTTCATCATGTGATAACCGATTCCTGACGTTATATAAACACCCCAAAGCACATATTATATTGTGACTGAGAAAACACAAAGTACTCAGGTGAGAGAGAGAGAGAGAGAGAGAGAGAGAGAGAGAGAGAGAGAGAGAGAGAGAGAGAGAGAGAGAGAGAGATGCATTGCTGCTTACGACGGCAAAGCATCCTTGAGCTGCATGCGGGACACGTCATCATACAGAGCCACGGACAGCACCTCTTCCATGGGGCAGATAAGGCCGTACTCCTCACAGCCATGCTCAATCACTAGAGGATCCGACTTATGCGGGTCAAACATTATGTTATTGGGCGTTACAATCATCACACCGCCAACAACTCCCTGAGAAATGAGAGAAATAAGATGGGAATTTCCCATCATCAGCTCAAGTCCTTTTTTGTCTTGCTAACATGCACAAGATTTCCACCTTCAACTGTGATTAAAAATTTATATTCTAGTACCATGCCATCGGTGAAGTACTTGCAGCTCATCTTGAGGAATTTGACCGGGCTCTCATCCTCAGAATGGGGAGAGAGTTCCCGGTGCCTCGGCCTGCAGCTTGATCTGTCATCCTAAAACACAGCTTTACCTTAGAACTTGCATTCAAAATCTATCAGGGTTTATAGAGACAGGCAAAATATCTTAAATAACCTGCTGGTGGAGCAAATAAAATTGAAGGCAATGTGCCATCAATACAAGTAATTAGTAATAGGTCTTTTACCTGGAACTCTTTTTCTGCCACGTTCACAGAATCTGAGAAAACCTTGGCCGTCTCTGACTGCCCTGTATCAGGGACAAAGAGTTTCTGTAGAGAAAAAAATCAATCAGTACATTATACAGGGCACGACACTGTGTGTGGGAACTGACTCGAATGAGAATCTGAAGCTCAAGACAGTAAGCAAGTGACTAGTGAAGTGCAGAAAGGGACTCACCTGTCCTGGAACCACGCTGCGAGAGAAGAGACGGTTCAGCTGCACTAGTTTATTTGGGGTGATATTGAAATGCAATGCAATGCTGTTTAAGGTGTCCTTAGATCCCACCTGCACACATACACATGTCATCTTAAATTATTCTAATGAATCGATAAGCTAAAAACATCCATAGGCTTTTCATCCACAGGCTTTGAACTATTAACACATACACATTAATAAACTAATTATTTTAATGCCATAATGCATATGTTAAGAATATGTTGTGCTCAAGTCTAGACGTTAAAGGATGGGAACATTCACTCACCGTGTACTCGACAGTGCCTGGAGGCTTTCTTTTCTCTTTCTTGGCCTGTTCACTGGATTTGCAGTTGTCGACTGAAAGAAAAAATATAGCACTGTTTTCCCTTTCAAGAAGGTTCATGCCAGTGTGGGGGGGGAAAGTTTGTAGTTTGCTTCAATAACAAAAGCGACTGACCTATTTCTAAAATGCATAATAAGGTCAAATAGATAGGATATGCATAATTTCTACAGCCTCATATGTAGGTACCGAGGGGTGCAAAAGTCTGAGACCACAGTGACAATCTAGGATCCCCCCCCCCCCATTTAAAATTGGTAATAAAAAGAAGGTTTTAGAATTTTTAATATTCGGGATTCTGCACTATTTCTGGGTTTTTTATTTTATTTTATTGATATTGACCACATTGAAGTACGTGTTCAGATGACACAGATGGATTTGATTTAAAATAGATCATAAGGTTTCAACACAATAGTGGAGTCCATGCCAACTGGAGTGCACACCATCATTAAAGCAAAAACAATGATAAAAGAATGCAAAAGAGAAGCATTTTTATATGCTGAAAATGACATTTCTAGCACCAAAGCCTGGAGTTGATTCCAAGCACTGAATTTGCATTTGGTAGCTGTTCATGGGAACTCTCAATATGCAGTCCAAAGAAGTGTCCATGCAAGTGAAGGAGGCCATCATTAGGCTGAAAAAACAAAAACAGACCTATCAGAGAGATAGCAGAAACTTTGAGTGGCCAAATCTACACTTTGGTACATTCCTATAAAGAAGGAACTGGCAAGCTCAGTAACACCAAAAGGCCTGGAAGACCACAGAAGACAACTAAAGTGGATGATCACAGAATTCTTTCCTTGGTGAAGAAAAACAGCTTCACAACATCTAGCCAAGTCAAGAACACTCTGGAGGACGTAGGCATATCATTGTTAAATTCTACAATCAAGAGACGCCTTCATGAATATAAATACAGATGGTTTACTTCAAGATGCAAACCACTGGTAACACTCAATAACAGAAAGGCCAGATTAGACTCGCTAAAAAACACAAAAAAATGACAGATTAACTTGTACCAGAATAATGGGAAAAGAGAAAAGTATGGAGAAGGAAAGGAAGGGCTCATGATCCAAAGTATACCACATCATCTGTAAAGGTTGGTGGAGGAACCATGGTGCCATTGCTGCCATGCTATGGCATGGACATTTATGACTGCCAATGGAACTGGGTCACTGGTGTTTATTGATGATGTGACTGCTTATAGAAGTAGCAGTATGAATTGTATAGAGCTGTAATTTCTGCTCAGATTCAGTCAAATGCTGTAAAACTGATAGGACGGCACTTCACAGTACAGATGGACAATGATCCAAAACCTACCACAAAAGTAATCCAAGAGCTTCTTAAGGCATAGAAATTAAATGCTTTTAAATGTCCAATGACCTCAACCAAAGTGAGCTGCTTTCACCTACTGAAGACAAATCTGAAGGCAGAAAGACCCACAAGCAGCACCCGAAGGCGGCTGCAGTAAAGGCCTGGCAAAGCATTTCAAGGGAGGAAACTAAGCATTTGGTGATGTCCATGGGTTCCAGACATAAGACAGTTATTGACTGCAAAGGATTGTTTTTACACTGCAAATATTTATGATTGTTAGTTTGTCCAATTACTTTTGGACAAACTAAAAAAATGTAGGGACTCTGTAAAAAAAAATGGCTGTAATTCCTAAATGGTTAATGGAATATTTTTGTTAAACCCCTATGAATTAAAGCTGAAAGTCTACACTTCAATCACATCTTAATTGCTTCATTTCAAATCCATTGTGGTGGCATACAGAGGTAAAATGACATAATAGAGTCACTGTCCAAATACTTATGGACCTGGCTGTATGTAACTTCCTTCACAAACAATTTATGATCTTTCACCTAAGAGCATGCCATTGTCAGATCAGCAAATAGTTTTAGAGGCCTGTGTTTATGTTGAGAGAGCGAGTGTGTGCATTGGGTGTGTGTGTATATGTGTGTTCAGGCCTGTTTCCTCTAATATAATGATGCTCCAGATCTCCTAGTCCTCAGTAAAGCACAAACGAATAAAAAGAAGGTATAGATTTCAAGGGCTTACCCACGGTTATGAATTCATTCAGTGTTTACAAATGCCCTGCACATATTGGACTTTTCCCTGTACTAACTCACCCAAATCTACTAAGTTAAGGGTGTATATTAGCTGCTAAGTTATGTCAGGTGATTTGGGTGCAGGGAAAACACCGAAATATCCAAGGTACTGCAGATCCAGGACTGAGAAAGGCTTGATTAATATATGCAAACTCATGTACTGTAATATTCTGCAGTTATGACTGCAATTGTGGAGTGTGTCTTACCCGATTCTCCACTCAAGCTTCTCTCAGTTTTACTGGGCTTTTCACTTTCTTGGTTTTTCTTGTCAAGCTGTGCAGTAGGGGCGGGCTCACAGATGACTGATCCCTTCAAGTCTGTATCTGACAGGCTCTCCTTAGCCACCACTCTCTCCGATTGGCCCTGCTTCAGCTGCCGCGTCTTCTTCAGCCTGAGAGTCGTAACATGACATGACAATTATGGGCATCAAAATGAAACGTAAGCTCACTGATGAGACTCTGTTCTGCTGAAAGGGGAAGGTTTACACTGAAATGACCAGTCTCTATCCCTGCCACACAGCCCCCTGTAATGCAAATGATAATGCATCTGCCAATGACTAGGACACTTTTCACAGTGCGGAAAAATGTGTTATTGGAGACCGTGTAGGAATATCAATGGTAATAACGAAGGGATTGAGGGAGGTTTGCAGTGTACATGATCTGAGGTAAGAGAAAAAGCTAGCTAGCCAACAATAACAACCTGACAATTTATTTTGAAAAGCAATAGCTTTGGACAAACTATTATTTTTAATTTATGACAAAAAAGACATCATATGGGGTCTTCAATCCAACAATACAGCAAGTCCTGAACTTACAGATCCACATGCCGCAAGCACTGTTCTCATTAATCCACATCAGCCACATCGAGCATTAGTACACTCAAGAGAGCCGGAAGAAATAATAAATAAATAAATAAATGCAGACTCCATCCATATACTTAGACCAAATAACAATCTCACCAGTCAAGCATGCTGAGCTCAGGATAGCTTTTAAGTCTCAAGAACAGACATGGAGAGCCAAGAAACTCCTACTGCAGAACTATCGACGATGATGATGATGATGATGATGATGACACTGTCAATTTGATATCCAAAAAGGATTCCACGCTATATCAGCTGTAATTAAGTGCTACAGATGACTTGTGTGAAAGAGATACAATAGCTTATCTGTGAGAGAATGGTGGAAAACACCAGATTATTCCCCACCAAAGCGGTTTTACCTGTGTGCATGATAATACTTTACATGCATATGATGTAAGCATAAGCCAAGCCTTGTCACATGAAGGCAATGAGAGCCAACAGAGGTTCTTAACTCAACAAACCTGACCCACTTTCAGTTCTCCTTGCATTTACTTTGGCAAACAAATCCTAATTTCTCACTGTCTTCTGACAGAGATCGAATATTACTGCATACGTTTAAACATAAATATGGGCGGGGGGAAGAGACGACGACGACAACCCAGCTGTCTTTATCAGGCCATAACAGAGCAAGGAAACAATCAGTCCTGGTTCCAATGCAAAATTAAATGCATTAAGTCAAAATACAAAGAAGCCACAGTGACTGCAGCGGAAACAACAGAATCACTCGTCCTTTCTACAACCACGGTGATGCAACTGGTAAAACACTGCCGCTTTCATCCTAGAGTATTTTGGCGGTGGAATGATGTAAAACTTAAACTTATAAAATTATTTCTCTCCTCACCAGGACAAAACACTTAAAACAGCTCTCAACATAAATGAAATGAGCACAGAGTAACAATCTAATTTACTATCTGTGTCTCAAAGTACTATAACTGCCATTTCATGAAAGCTGAATCTTCTGGCATGTCAGAAGACATATAACGCATATACATGAAAACACACACACACACACACACACACACACACACACACACACACACACACACACACACACACAAAAAACCTGGGGAATCCATTATGCATCAAGCAATTACTCTGAAACTGCAGACACAGTCTCATTAAACTGTACACAATATGAATGACATTCATATATTTATTCACATATACGCATATACATGCATGTACACACACACACACACACATACATATATATACATATATATATATACATATATATACATATATATATATATATATACATATATATACATATATATATATATATATACATATATATATATATATATATATATATATATACATATATATATATATATATATATACATACATATATATATATATATATATACATACATATATATATATATATATATATATATATATATATATATATATATATATATATATATATATATATATATATATATATATATATATGTATATATATATATATATATATATATATATATATATATATATATATATATGTATGTATATATATATATATATATATATGTATATATATATATATATATATATATATACATATATATACATATATATATATATATATATATATACATATATATATATATATATATATATATATATACATATATATATATATATATATATACATACATATATATATATATATATATATATATATATATATATATAAATATATATATATATATATATATATAAATATATATATATATATATATATATATATATATATATATATATATATATATATATATATATATATATATATATATATATATAACCTTTTTAATTACCTGGCAAAGTAGCTGGGCTTCTTCTCCTTTTTCTCCATTGAGGAAAAGATGTCTGATGACTCTTCCAGGTAAACAAATCCAGGTCTCAGGTCCAGAAGGTTCCACTCCTCTCCTGGCCAACACTTATTTATCTAAGAAAGGAGGAAAAAATGAAATATGAAACCTCCTGGTTGTATACGGAACAGATGCTCAAACACAACATAAGGGTCTCAGAGCAAAATTAGATATGTGATAAGGATCTGCATGATAAAGAGCTAATAAAGAAAACTGGCTTTAATGAATATCACTAGCCAGAAAGATTTTATTAATAAACTGGGACACTCGCTTGTTAAACCCCGGCTAACTACTGTCATATCTTCCAATATGAAAAGCTAACATTGTTTGCTAAGACTAAGAATACTTAACAACCGCTTTAACACTTTTCCTTTATTATTTGCTGTTAAAAAGATTAGAAATCTAGCTGGCGTGTTAACGATGCTAAAGAAGAGTGCCAGATTAATACAGACAGTAGCTTTGGAGATGAGATGAGATGAGATGAGATGAGATGCTAAGCAGTAAACAATAACATTACAGTTTCTTAACAGAAACCTGACAGAATAGAAACGCTACACGTCTTTTGGCTTGTTTGCTAGATTGCTAAAACCGATTTTCAATACTCACTTATCAAGCTACATCTTCTCTCGAGTCATTACCAGTTTCCTCACATGGATCCCCGTTTCGGATTAATTAGCCGGATAGCTAGCTTAGGCTTTTCCTTTTGTTTTTTGTTTTATTTCCGCCGGTTTTCAGCCACCGTCCCTCGTTCTTTAACGTAACAGGAAATATTGAGATATGTATTTACACTATAATGTTACCTAGCCAGCCGCTACAATGATAACATACCACGGCTGGCGTGTTTATATCAAAATATAATGTGACACCACATCAGAAAGCTAACGCAAACAGAAACCCAACTGTTAGCTGTGTATGTGTGTGTGTTTACAAATGTGATGTGTTTATATGCCGATATTTTGATAGGCCGGATTCTTCAAACTCCACCTTCTCCTACACCAGTGTGATTTGGGGGGTTGAACTTCTGTATCTTTACCTCAGGGGTACAGCTAATTAAATGATGCATTGTGGTTTGAACGAATATAAAGATATTCGTTCAAACCATGGTGCATCAGTAGCTCATAATCTGTAGCTAGCATATACTGTAGTATCATTAGAATATATACACTATATGGCCAAAGGTACAGTTTGTGGACGCCTGGCCATCACATCCATATGTGGTTCTTCTTCAAACTGTTGCTCCAAGGTTAGAAGCACACAATTGTCAGGGATGTCTTCGTATGCTGTAGCATTACAGTCCAGCTAAACTGGAATTAAAGAGCTCAAACCTGTTCCAGCATGACAATGCCCCTGTGCACAAAGTGAGCTCCATGAAGACATGGTTTGCCATGGTTGGAGTGGAAGAACACAAGTGTCCGGCACAGACCCCTGACCTCAACCCCACTGAACACCTTTGGATTAACTGCAATGCCACCTGTGCACCAGACCTTGGCTAACATACATACCTGGAATGTGGAATGTGTATATAGATTTGTGTATATCTGTGTATGGATACCTTAGAGAGAGAGAGAGACAGAGAGAGAGAGAAAGAGAAAGAAAAGAGAGAGGCTGGTGAGGGAATAACTATTTATAGCTGTTATAATGAAAGTGATAACAGGAATTAACTTTTGTTGCTTTATGGTTTTGTGCTTTGCACTATAGGGTAAAGAGGGAAGTCGAGAAAATTGTGCATCGCACGATCCTCAAAAATCTGTGGAACAAAAATGACGTGTGTCAATGCAACTGCTGAGCAATATCTGTGGATTATAGTAATTTTGCAAGAGCATATAGGGTTAAACACTGTAAACACTGGGTGTGAGGCAAGAATACACTCTGGAGGGGACAATTACACCTAGGGGCAATTTAACATAGCCAATACATACACTGGTATTAGGGATGAAACTGGAGAACCTAAATGAAACATGGGTTGCACAGATAGTAACCAAAGCTTAGGTTTGAACCAGCGACATTGGAGCTGTAAGGTGGTAAAGCTGCTGCATCATCATGCTGCTACAAATGCAATGTAGCCTACAGCTATACACACACTTCCGCATCCCTTTCTACAAGACAAACTAGAACATTACAATTATTAGAAAAGTGAGCATGAGATATTTTTTTCTGTTTACTGTTTTTCCTTTAAACTCTTATCTTTAACCTACAATCTTTTCCGTTTAGTATCCAGTCAAGTGCATTAATGTAGAAAAAACAAGCAAGGGTCAAGCCAACTCATCGTCTCTAGTAACTTCTCATGCTACACAATGTAGTTAATGCTATAGATATCTGTTAACTATGCCACCGGATTAGAGTCAAACTTGACGATAAGCGTCCTGGTCCTACCTCAGTCAAAATATTTCAACATAATGGAGAAAGCAACAATTCTTATATATAAATGAGGTGTCACATTTGGTTCTCTAGAAGGAATGAATTCCATTTGATTTGGGAAAAAGAATGTTTGAGGTAAGTTTAGGTATTTTGTTGACATTAACTGTCTATATTTAACCATTTTCTTTGCTAATACCAGGTTAGACTAGCATTAGTTCCAGCAGCTAACATAAATTGGCTAGGCAGCAAGTCATATTCTAGCTAATGATATTTTACTTCTGAAAATTTCATTAGCAAACTATGTACTGTTAGTCATGTAGACAATGTGTAGACAACAAACTTACAGATGATGTTTTTAGGTAACCAACATCAGCTTCTAAAAACTTTTGATAAGTAGTAAAAGTTACTTTTCACATGAAAACATGACATGACATTAACTTAATTTCATAAGTTAAAAAAACATTTACCGTTTACTTCTTAATGCTTGAGTATATGTGAAAGTGTCAACTTTTTTATGCTCACATTTTGACTTTTTATTGAGTATGATTGTCACATTATATCGCTGTGTATATATTAATATATATTAATATCGCTGATAAGAAGATATTTTACATCACTTGATTTGAAATTATTTCAGACTGTACTTTCTTTACTTGTAAATGTTTATTGGAAACTGAAACTACATTGCAAACAAATGGTGGTTAATGCATCCCAGATAGCAGACAGTTTCGAGTTATGTATGGTTAAGACTGATATATAAACATCAGTTATTGGCAGTGACACCTGTCCTGTGGTATAGGGGTGGTGTGAGCTATGTTCCATAATGGAGGACATACAAGTGAGTGAAGACTGACATTAACTATGCTAGTTTGCTAGAAAATTAATCTAAAACACCAACAAATGAACAAAACTAGAATCATCTAAAATACGATGTACACAAACATACAATGAAGACAATAATTACAAAACACTAAACTATATCCAAAACTCTAATGGAAAAAAATATGACAAATGATATATTGACAAGGTCATAAAATACAATGCTTTATTTGATCAGTAGTTGATTGCCTCAATAAAGAAATAAAGTACACAGTCTTGCATCAAGTCTGTACCTTCTAAAAATAGTAATCAAATGTCATTAGCCATGTGGTATTGGCCTTGTTTATGATACAGACCATGTCCTAAGACAGGGGTAGTTTTTGTACAGGTGTTGAACACAAAAGACTGAAGACATCGTGTCCAAAACAGGACTAAATTGAAAACACACATATATTGTTTTCTTTTTAAAAAAATCAGATATTAAGACCATGATGAACTGCATCAGAATAATATTTATGGCTTTGGGCACAAGTCAAAAGATCACAATAGGAGTGTGCAGTTCATCAGAATATCCATGTTGTAATGTTGAACTACAAAATTAGCAAATATTCATCCAAAATTATATATATATATATATATATATATATATATATATATATATATATATATATATATATATATATATATATATATATATATATTAATTGGACTAGCTTCTGTTTTGTCTAGCTTCTGTCTAACGGGACACTTTTTTCAAAGTACCTACATATTAGATAATAATTACAAAAATAAGTCATCTTAACACAGCTTTTTCCCTTTTATTTTCTTTCCTATTTATGCAAAATCAAAGTCCCATATTACAAAAATTATATATAATTTTTTACATTTGCTTATGTACAAAGTTATAGCTAGATTTATTCATCCATCCACCAATCCTCAACCGCTTATCCGTTATCGGGTCGCAGGGCAGCAGCTCCGGCAGGGGACCCCAAACTTCCCTTTCCCGAGCCACATTACCCAGCCCTGACTGGGGGATCCTGAGGCATTCCCAGGCCAGTGTGGAGATATAATCTCTCCACCTGGTCCTGGGTTTTCCCAGAGGTCTCCTCCTAGCTGGACATGCCTGGAACACCTCCCTAGGGAGGTGCCCAGGGGGCATCCTTACCAGGTGCCCGAACCACCTCAACTGGTTCCTTTCAATGCAAAGGAGCAGCGGCTCTACTCTTAGTTCCTCTCGGATAACCGAGCTTCTCACCCTATCTCTAAGGGAGAGGCCAGCCACCTTCCTGAGAAAACCCATTTCAGCCGCTTGTACCCACGATCTAGTTCTTTTGGTCACTAGATTTATTCAACAACAACAAAACTTTAATGAGGACAAATGTTGCTACTGCTCTATCAATCTCAGACATATAATTTCTAATATTTGGTTCTTAGGAAATTTTATATTATTTATATCTATCTATCTATCTATCTATCTATCTAAATAATCTCCTATCAACCTATATAAGCTGCATTGTGCAAAAGCACAATATACCCATTTAAAGTAAACATTTGGCTAGAACACATTAATATAGAATGCATTTTTGAAACGATATATTATGAGCAGTGAAAGAGAAGGTTGTTAGTGACATTTACTGTGCAAACTGAAACTGAGATCTTAAATTAACATGAGATTCATTCATTTATCTTCAAAGAAACCAGAGACAATTTGCAAACAAAAGCTGGCTAGCGTTAGGAGAATATGCCCAAACAAAACTAACTAGCCAACATTAGGACAATAACTAGCTTATTAGCTAGTATTAAGAGAATATCCACAAACAATACTAACTAGCTGAGTGAAAATTCCTAAACAAATATTCCCAAACAACAGTAACTAGTATTATTACTTGAGTTCCCCAAACAACGGTAGCTAGCATTAGGAGAATAGCCTCAAACAAAACTAATTAGCTAAGATTAGTGAAAAATGCCCAAACAAAACGAGCTAGCTTTAGGAAAATATCCCTAAACAAAACTAACTAGCTTAGATGATTGAAAATCCACAAACAAAGCTAGCTAGCATTAAGAGAATATTTTCCACACAAAACTAGCTGAGTGAAAATCCCACACATAGGGCCAACTAGCATTAGGTGAATATTCCCAAACAAAACTGAGAACATTTGTTAAAAACCCCCAAACCAAGCCAGCTAGCATTTGTTAAAAACCCCCAAATCAATCCAGCTAGCATTAAGAGAGTATTTCCACACAAAAGTAACTAGCTAATATTAGTGAAAATCCCCAAACATAGCTAGCTAGTGTTAGGACAATATTCCCAAACAAAATTAACTAGCTAAAGTGAGTGAAAAATCTCCACACAAAAGCTGGTTAGCATTAGTATAATATTTCCTCACAAAAATGACTAGCTAACATTAGTGGGAAAACGGCAAACAAAGCTAGCCATCTTTACAAAAAATTATCCACACTAAAGCTAGCTAGCCAATCTTGGAAAATGTATACCATTGTCTGAATTTGTGTGTTATGTTCTTTGGGGCTGAACACTGATCCTGTGACACTTATCCTAAAAAGCATGATATAGGGTTGTACACGATTACTTTTTGAAGTAACAGCAATATTTTGACAGCATATACACTAATGTGGAAGAGCAGAAATAATGCTTAAGGTAATTTATAGAAATGAACTGCACAACATAAGAGAACACATGAGAATGAGTTACAGATACAAATGGTGGTATGCAGAAAAAGAAAAAAAAAGCATCACTGTGATAAGGACATAAAAATATATGTTTTATACATTACGAACAGTCACTGTTTTATACATTACTAACAGACTGATGTGTTGGGGTGGAGAGGGTTTGGGATACAGGACAGAGGACATACACTCAGCGGCCCTGCATGTCAGCACTGTTTGGAGACTGAGTGGAGTTTAGATACTGCCAGCTGAAAAACGCCAAAATTGTAGCAGCAGAAAGATAAACATGTGAGAAGTTGTGTGCACGGGTGGGCAGCACTGCCTTGGAAAGTGTCTTTTCCCGGATCACACCGAGTATGCACAGAGTGTTAGCCTGCGACGGATCAGACAGTGAGACTTTCTGCAGGATCTAAAGGGAGAGGATGAGGATTACACTCAATTAGGAGGACAAGAAAAGCAGGTGGTGGCAAATAACTTGTTTACTGTCCATCAGATTGGGAAAGCAAGTTTAGAACAACTTGTTGCCTAGAGATCTGAAAGGTACAGTATGTCTCACACAAATATTGTGTGTGTGTGTATATATATATATATATATATATATATATATATATATATATATATATATATATATATATATATATGTGTGTGTATATATATATATATATATATATTATATATATATATATATATATATATATACACATACACACACCCCTATGGGTGTTGAAAGGGCAAAATATTAAAAACTGGTATAATATAGTCAAACAAACAAAAACCTGAATAAAGTCTCTGCCTTTAAAGTGTCTTTGTTGTACCTCCCAAAAACCTGGTTACTGTAGATTTATACACGAGAACTAAACATTCCTGCAACACACTTAACTCTGTTCACCTTTACTCTTCTACACCTGTATTCTGTAATGATTTCATCCCACTATCTGGTGTCACCTAGAAGCAGATGGGTTCCCTTTTGAGTCAGGCTCCTTTGAAGGTTTGTCTCATGTTGTCTCAGGGAGTTTTTCCTTGCCACTATTGTCTCTGGCTTGCTCATTATGGTTTTAAATCTGCACCCAGATTTCTCTAAAGCTGTACTTTAAATATGCACAAATATACAGTTGTTCCCAAAAGTTTGCATACCCCTTGCAGAATCTTATCATCTAAATCTTAATACTGTTAACAAAATGAGAGGGATCATAAAAATACAGTGCTGTTTTTTTAAAATTTTTTATTTAGTACTCTTCACATCTGGATGATCCAAGATTGTGTTTATGTTTTGTGATAGTTGTTCACGAGTCCCTTGATTGTCCTGAGCAGTTAAACTGCCCACTGTTCTTCAGAAAAATCCTCCAGGTCCTGCACATTCTTTACTTTTGCAGCATCTTCTGCATATTTGAGCCCTTTCCAACAGTAACTGTATGATGTTGAGATCCATCTTTTCACACTGAGGACGACTCAGGGGAACCTGTACACAACTATTACAAAAGGTGCAAACATTCACAGATGTTCAGGAAGGTAACACGATACATTAAGAGCCGGGGGGACGACGACTTTTGAACAGGATGATCGATGTAAATTGTTAGTTACATGTCTTCCAGAAGACAAAATACTATCTTATTTAGCCTCTGAAGGGCTGTACTAAATGGAGAAAAAAAAACCATATAGTCACTGTTGGAAAGGGCTCAAATATGCAGAAGATGCTGGAAAAGCTTGATCCCTCTTATTTTGTTAACAGTATTAAGATTTAGAAGATTCTACAAGGGGTATGCAAACTTTTGGGCACAACTTTAACTGAACTGACTTTCCTTATGCAAAATTACGTAAACTTGGCTAAACCTTCGGACAACAAAAGGATTACACATTTAAATGGAAGTGTACAGAAAGTTTACATTTTCCTAATAAACAAACCCTCTGATCTTTGAGCAGAAGACTGACCTAATTAGAGTATCAGAAGGCTCAGTGAAAGATAAACGCATCATTCCTTTCATTAAATCAGAAGCAGCCACTTCTGCAATACACTTGCTAATAAGGATGCATCGTACGACTCTTACAAATTATTTAAACGCATAGAAAATGTTACCGTTACCGCAGAACATCTAAACTTATATAAGTTAAGTATATTATTTATATAAAAAATGTGTGCATATTATATATATATATATATATATATATATATATATATATATATATATATATATATATATATATATATATATATATATATATAAATAAAAAAAACACACACACACACACACACACACACACACACACACACAGCGTAAAGCTTCACCTCTTGGCTGTACTGTGCAATCATGCTCTGCACTGCTTGCATATTGGTGGCCTCCATCATCAGAGTGACAGCCTGGCCCTTCCTGATCTTCACCACCCCCTGAAACACCAGTGGGTTGTTGTAGCAGGCGGAGAGAGTCGCAATTGCCATCACCTGGTGACAGACACATTACATTCTTCATTGAATTGCATGCAATGGATCTATTCCCAACCCATGTCCCATTTCCAATTCCATTCCATACTATAATAAAATCATTTTCTTTGTTTGATAATTTCTAACCCATCGAACTCATATACAACGTGCCTACTTTTTTTTACAAGAATTTTTTTCTGAAAAGGCAGGACTGATAGATAAATACGACCATGCTAGAAAACCAGATAAGGTAGGACGACTCAATAAGGAGATCTACAAACAAGACAGCAAAAAGAGTGGACAGTAACAAGAATTTATTCTTCTTAAAATCAATTTAGCATTGTTAAAAAGCTATCTACCCTTGTGTGTATTCCACATGAATGAGCTCACTAATCTTTTATTAATGCCAAAGACTCAGAACATTTCTGTTGCTTTAAGAAAAGGACATAATAGTAGTGTTAGGCTTTGAGATGCTGCTTGGAGCCAATATAAGTCAGGATTATGTGTATGTATTTCAGTGGTCACCAACCCTGTTCCTGGAGATCTACTTTCCTGCAGACTTTAGCTCCAATCATAATCGTGCCCACCTGACCATCTAACCATTGTCTTAAGAAGTTCTTGATCCACTAAAACAGATGTGTTAGATTTTGGTTGTTGATGAAACCTGCAGGAAGTAGATATCAAGAAAGCGGGTTGGTGACCACTGACGTATGTGAATGGTGTACTGAGATGGACTGGCGTCTGTAGTCCAGCTTTGTGCCTAGCAATGTTGTGATCCACTGCAACCGCTGATCAGGATGGAGCAGTTACTGAAGATGAATGGATGTTTTAGTAAAATAAAAGCTGCATTAGATCTGGAGTGAGGCAAATATAGCAGGTCCACCTGGGGGATGGCACAGAAGTTGAAGACACTCTGGTTGCGAAGGCGGGAAAGGTAAGCGATGACATCAGGGACATGGCGCAGAGCATCGGTCACCAACAGGTTAAGGCAGGCCAGTGCTGAGCTCAGGTGCTGTGGCTGAGAAAAGTCTTCCAGACGAGAGGCAAATTGACTCCATGCCTATTGCATACACACACAGACTGCAATTACTACAAACAACATGGTATATTCAATAAAATTCATATTGTTTTTTTTTTTTTTATTTCTCTGAGAGATAATTTCATCTCTGTTGCCATAACATTACGACCATGTGGGCTGCATAACTCAGCTTTCTCTCACCCAAGAATTTGAGATCTGCTGCTTCTGAGAGCTTTCGGAAACCTTTTAATAGTCTTTGAGAACAGCTGTAGGACCTTATTGTAGGATCAATCTCAAACTTAGCTCTCAACCCAATTGAACACCTATTAAAGATTTTGGAGTGACATATTAAGACCGCACTATGCACCAGCATCAACACAACACCTAATGAAGCACCTCTAGCCTGAAATGAATTATGAAGCTATACATCACTGTCATTGCATTGCAAAAACTGGCATCTCAGGAAGTGAAAATATCTTGAATATAGTCATCTAGTTATCATCTAGTATTTCCTATTATAAGATTACAATTAACCAAATAAAATTATTACGTTTTATCTAGACATTCTTATTCTATTGGCAGACAATTTTGCTCCTTTCTAGAAATAAATTCTTAAGATGAGCAAACTTATCTGCCAATAGAACAAGACTATTTCAAGCTTAAAATTAGTAAAAACTGGAACTAGGTTTTAGTAATCTTATATTTGGTTTGTTGTAATCTTGTAATAGGAAATACTAGATAAATTTGACTATAATCAAGACATTTTCACTTGCTAAGGTGTAATTTTCTACATCATATATATTTAAAAAAAAAAGAAAAAAAAAAAAAAGAGTCTGTATCTTTATACAGATGAACACTGGAGTATAGTTAAGCAGCCATCGCACAAATGTGCAATTGTACACCATGACTTCTTAAAACTCCTTTTATAAGAAGTCATGGTATAGCATATTAAAGCTGTTCTGGGAGCTCATGGTGACAAAACACCTTACTGAGATGCCTAATTTTGTTTTGCCCCCCTTTAATTTGTCACCCATGTATGAGTGTGTCTTAAGTGTCATCGCTGCATAAACACGTAGCCAATTGCAACACCACCTCAGTTTCACCATCAGTTTAAAACATGAGAATGTGCAGAGAACAGTGCAGTATAATATGATTGGAATATACATTGCTAAGCTTGTGCTATACATATAACCGTATTTTTGCCACTTCAAGATATTACGATATCCATGACGTGATATCCAGTGATGTTTATGACTGATTATATTATATTACCAGACCTGCCAAACATGAGGCATTTTGCATTGTAGCCCTGCAAAAACACTGTATATAAACGCAAAAATAAGCCAAAAGGCAGTCATTTACTCAGATTAAAATGAGAGATGACTCAAGCAACATGTTAACTGATCCCACCCCGTTCCCCAATTTCATTCGCTCTTTAAGAGAGCATTAGGAAATACCATCGGCACGGAGGGGTGTACTTGGTCTGCAACAACGTTTTGGTAGGTGGTACGTGTCAAAATAACATCCACATGAACGCCAGGACCGAAAGTTTCCCACAAGAACATTGCCCAGAGCATCACACTTCCTCCGCCAGCTTGCCTCTGTTCCCATAGTGCACCTGGCCATCCATGTGATGTAAAAGAATACGTGATTCATCTGGCCAGTTTGCCCGTTTTTCCTGCTTATAACATATCAACTTTGAGAATTGACTGTTCACTTGCTACCTGATACATCCCACCCTAATGTTATGGCTGATTGAATTAATATAAAAGGAATAAATACACAATTCTAAAATAATGATTATTTTTATGTTGCTGAAAACAAACCCATCGCAAAAAAAAGATTAAAAATCTCACTAACAGTTCATAACAAAAGCCTAAGATTCATCTAAGGGGATATAACCTAACTAAACTACTTATCGTACTTCTTGAGGATGACCAGACTAACCTCCTCAGGCCAGAAGGATCTTCCGTCCTGCTGGTCCTCCAGGTAGTCTCTGATAATGTTTGTCTTCTGTAAAAAGAGGCCCATAGAGTTGGCCAGCTCAGTATCCCGACCCACCTCAGGATCCTCCAGCAGGGATGCAGAGAAGAGCTGAGACAGACCCACACCTACCAGACCAGCCACGTAGTGACAGTACTGCAAAGAAAAAAATGTGATGTCCATCAGAAACGTTACACTACTATGAGTAGTGACTTAACTTTAACTTAATATGAAACGTCCAGGCAGTCTCACTGCAATGACAAAATAGTACAGACCCATACCATGTCTATTTACACATGAATATGCTCATACACAGGGGTGGAAATACTTGGGTAATTGTACTTCGTTACTATACTTGGTGTATTTATACTTTATTGAGTATTATTGACATTAAACAGTAGTACACCAATGCCATTTTACTCCTTAGTTTTATTTAGACCTTCAAAGAACTAATTACAAATCGCAAAAGCTCTCCTTTTCTCTCACCAGCCAATATCTGTGCTATACATCAATCCAACAGGCCCAGTTTAGCATCCTGACTTGTATAAAACGAGGTTTCTCCTTTGCTTCCTTAGAAGACATGAGCTCTATCGGATCTGAATAAAGCATGCTGAGGTACAGTAAGTTTTGCTAATTTGCTGCCATTAACTGGCTATATTCAAGTCAGCCTATTTTCTCCTCTAATGCCAGGTTAGACTAGCATCGATTCCAGCAGCAAGTCCATTTCTAGCGAATGGTAAATATTACTTATTTACATAATAATACACTTTATTAATTAATTAGCAAACTTTGTAGCCATTAATTTTTTCTTCTTAAAACTTTTTAAAAGTCGGAAGTTTCTCTTTGCTTTCACTTACAGTACATTTTTGGCTGTATACTTCCTCTTTTAATTGAGTAAGATTCTGGCACATTATCTATACTTTCACTTCAGTTTAATTTCTCAGTACTTTTACCACCCATAAATGCACTATCCATGTGTAAATAAGCCTCAAGTTTGTCCCACCTTATCCCAGTCCTGCATCGATCCAACTTTCTTCTCGAGGAATTCAGCCATCCCGACCCCCATTCGGTGGCAAATGTCCGAAATCACATCCTGATATTCTGGTGCCAAGTTCCTGAACTCAACCGAAATCTGCACAGAGTGAACAAATGATCATTTAACATATGGCTTAAAAAAAAAAGTCATGATTTAAAGGGATAATGTTGAACAGTTGTTTCTACACTCTGCTGCCAAACCATTAGACGATAGATAGAGTCTAGACTGTGTTTTTTACTTTAAACACCCTCTCTAATGGTGGACATTCTTTACAATAACGCTATATGCACGGTTTCTTGGGAAGCGAGGTCTTTGTGTGTATTACCGAAGGAAAATCTTCTAGAACTTGTCTGTCCTTCTCCTTGCTCTCTGTGAAACACCAATCTGGTTGGTAGAGGAAAGTGTGGAAATGATGCAGGAGCGGGACTTTTTTCTCCAGAGGAATGGTCATATCATCCTCAACTGTGTCCAAGGCTCGAAGAACTAGATAGAATATACACACTGCATGGCTAACAGTGAGATCGAGTGGGGGAGGGGGGGGGGGGGGGTGAAGGGGGGGAGGGAGAGAGAGAGAGAGAGTCAAAAATAGGCATATTCTGAATCTTTGACAGTTTATATCAGGGAACGCTTATATAAAAGGGCTTAGCTCCTCTGTCTTTCACAGATAAAATATACGGTTTAATTTTTGGCATCCACATCAGATTATCTGAATCATAGTGGAACGTTTGTGGGACAAGAAAACATGACCACCAACAGTCAGAACACAAATATACAATGATATGAAAAAAAATGAGGCTGGGGCTGATTTCTTTCCAACCCAGACTATAGATTCAGACTGCAGTCTATCCGTGACAGTCATGTCAGGTGATTACACAGACTTGAAACACTCCCTAGAGTTGATCTCCATTTGGGCTGATTATTTTTCAGCCCACATCACTGACATATCAGCAATGATCAAGAAAGTGCATGTGAAACAAAATGCCTTTGTATGAGACACTAATGCATAAGACTGAGCAAACATTGTCCAAACAAATGACCATTTTAAATGTGAAATCTACTTTGGTCAGATGTTTACATGCTCTGAGACTATTTTAAGATGGACACTGTGCAATCTGATACTTAGGAAGCTTTCCATCAAATATGATTCGTTTCTTTTTCTTCTGCCTTTCCTAGCAGGGGTTGAGGAGACAGCAGCTTGAGAATGTCAGCCCAGAACCATTTTATGGCTGTTCATCAAAACTCTAATGATGCCATGGACACTCTTTTGACCTTACGCTGTTGAGACATTTTCTTAAAAGACTGGAAGATATTCAACATAACTTTAAAATGCATGAAAAGTACATATAATTAACAATCTAATTAATTTAATTAAGCATACTGTAATAAGGAGTGCTTAGTTTAAAATACAGTGTAAAGATTTCATGTAAATACATTGGATTTAATAACAAAGAAAGCCGACAACTTCCATGATTTATCTGACAAAAAGGTGAATATACCCATCAGCCATAACATTAAATCCACTGACAGGTGACATAAATAATGTTGATTATCTCGTTACAGTGGTACCCTTCAAGGGGTGGGATATATGAGACAGCTCTGGGAGTTGATGTGTTGGAAGCAAAAAAAAAATAAAAAATAAAAAATAAAAAATAAATAAATATATATATATATATATATATATATATATATATATATATATATATATATATATATATATATATATATATATATATATATATATATTTTAAATGGGCAAGCATAAGGATCTGAGCGACTTTGACAAGAGCGAATTTGTGATGGATAGTCGACTGGGTCAGAGCATCTCCAAAACAGCAGGTCTTGTGGGGTGTATGCAGTGGTTAGTACCTACCAAAAGTGGTTCAATAAAGGACAACCGGTGAACCGGTGACAGGGTCATGGGCGCCCAAGGCTCACTGATGTGTGTGGGGAGCGAAGGCTAGCCCGTCCAGTCCAATCCCACAAAAAAAACTGTTGTAGCACAAACTGCTGAAAATGATCATGCTGGTTATGATAGAAAGGTGTCAGAGCACACATTGCATTGCTGTGTATGGTTCTGTGCAGCTGCCGACCGGTCAGAGTGCCCATACTGGGGCAACGTTCTGCTTGGAAATCCGGGCATTCATGTGGATGTTACTTTGACATGTACCACCTAACTAAACATTACTGCAGACCAAGTACACCTCTTCATGACAACAGTATTCCCCAATGTCAGTGGCCTGTACCACTGCAAAAGGTCTGATTCAGGAATGGTCTGATGAACATGACAAGGATTTTAAGGTGTTGACTTAGCCTCCAAATTACCCAGATCTCAATCCGATCAAGCATCCGTGGGATGTGCTGGAAAATCAAGTCCAAATCCGCAACTTACAGGACTTACTGCTAACGTCTTGGTGCCAGATCCCACAGCACACCTTCAGAGGTCTTGTGGAGTCCATGCCTCGACGGGTCAGCGCACAATATTAGGCAGGTGGTTTAAATGTTATGGCTGATAGGTGTATATACCTGAGACAGGCCAGTTTTCCTGGAGATCAAACGTTTCCTCTTTTTGAATAAAAAGCAACAAAAGAAATCATGATCGAGATGATTAAAAGTCATTTCAATAACAGGAAGTGACACAGCATGGAAATATGTAAACAAATGCAAAGAAAAACAATACATTATGGCGTCATAGATCAAAAAAGCTCGTGCAGACAAAAAACAGTAACCGTCACATTATTATTTTAAACAGTATTCACTGTGTGTAAGAAACGTATATTTCAAAATCTATGAAAAGTGCAACTTTTGCAAGGACAGAAGTTACTTGTTGATATTTGTTTACTTGACTCAGGACACGCCTCTCAGGACAGCATGGCTCTCCTTTGTAAGTTGCTGTATATTCTTACCGCAGTTCTCCGTCCAGGGCTTGAATCACAGCCGCGAAACTCCTGCTGGTTTGGTTCAGATAAACATAGCACGCCCGCAAGCTTTCGCTCATGGACTCCTGGACAAAAGAAGAACAAAACAACTGCGTTGGATGTCGATGAGGGCTGACTGTGTGGAGGTGCAGCGGGCGCGCGAGTACAGCGCCTCTTCTCCCGCACACCACGGGGGCAGACCGCGGTGCCGAGGCCGAGTTGCGCACCGATAAAGTGCGCTTAAACACAGAGAGCGGCGCAGTGCTTTTGCAGCAAACCCCCGCCATGTGCATACAAGTCAGGTTTCTGACGAAGTCATAGCAGGTTGACTGAAGTTGACAAGTCGCGAGGACGCACGATATATCAACAGCTGTAACTCGAGCTGCGCGCGAGACACCACACTTTACAGCACGAGCAGCTAAGCTACTTCACCCCCCGCCCACTTTTTAAATAACCACTACGTTGATTTGTTGTTTTCTGACCACCAAGAAAAAATTACAAAACATATTTGATTAGCTTAATAGCCAGTCGTTTCCCGATAATCCGAACATTGTGCCTTTGACGTTTTTAAAAAGTTTATAAGCACGAAAACAACAACATCAGTTGGAGTTTTGGAGGAAGTTAGTAGTGATGTGTCGTTCACGAAAGAGTCGACTCTTTAGAGAGTGGCTCTTTATGCTGGCGTTAGGAGTCGACTCCTAACCGACTCAATATGAACAAATCCTTCTGCTGAAAATTCACTACTGTACTGACAATTCTTTAATACTTTTAACAACATACAGAGAAACTGTGACCAAAGGACATCTAGTGAAGCTTATCAACATCCGAGTTGTTCAGAAAAGTGTCAGTTCTTGTGAGAAATATAAGACCTATGAGTGTGTGTGTGTGTGTGTGTGTGTGTGTGTGTGTGTGTGTGTGTGTGGTTTTATAACAAGTGCAATGCAAAGTATAATGCTTAATTTGTTAATCACGGGATAAAACAAGATTCAATATAAGCAAAAGATAGACAAAGACCAACAACTTTACCCGGGCTGGATAAAAAAATCTGCCAATGAATCACTTGGCTCCGTTGAATAGAAACCATCACCGAAAATCTAAAGGTTTCCACTACAAATACCATTACAAACCATCAGCTAACCATTAAAACCATTACCATTATTGGTCTTTAATGGTATCCACTAGACATAACATCCCACCGATAGAGGCAACAAATTACCAGTAGAGACCCAAAGAGACCATTACAGTAGAATGTATAGCATTATTATTTACAGACATTTATTCAGTTTTCTGCCTTTTGCTTTTTGTTTTTATGCATTATGACATATAGGCTTCCTAACTAACTTCCAGAAAAACAGCAGTGTTACATTTAGAAATAAGCTTATTTTTTATTTAATGTGCACAAAAAGAAATAGACACTGAAACAGAGGGGGAAAAAATCTGTAAAAGGTTTTAAGATTTATTTATTTATTTATTTATTTATTTTACAATTTAAAAGATTCAGACAGTAGAAAACTATTAAATCTGCTTCTTAAATTTGTCATTGTTATTTAAAAAATATATTTATATGCATATTCACGTGTGTGTATCATTTTGTACATTTTCAGCACATTTTAACAGTACCGTCATAATACTCTCTTATAATACTGATAAACGTGATAGTTTTGGTCACGATAATAGTGATATGACATTTTCATACCATTACATCTCTACTGTTCAATTGCCAATTCAGTTAAAACATGATTATGTGATCCTGCAACAAACTTTGAAATAATTTCTGAACAATGTTTAAAAATATATTTAAAATGTTTATCATTTACAAGATATTGTTCTGTAATAAAGTACAGTTTTTTTTTATAATGAGATTACAGTCATTCCTAAATATGATTGATTGATTCATTCATTTCCATCATTGATTCATTTCCTTCTGCTTTTCAACATCAGCAGCCTGAGAAGGTTAGACCATTTTATTATTCTCCAAGGATGTTAATCTGAACCATAATGCTCTAATACTCAATACAAAATAACAAAGTTGAAAACTTCCATAATTTATGTGACGAAAAGTTTAATCCCCATAGAGTATATAGTGCCCTCCACTAATACTGGCACCCTTGGTAAATATGAGCAAAGAAGGCTGTGAAAATTGTCTTTATTTTTTTTGTTAAAGAAATCACAAAAATACTCTTCTCTCATGGATATCAAAGAAAACAAAGTATCTTTTTAGTCAATACTTTGTGCTACCTCGCTTAGAGAATACATGACAAGGGATCTGAGATCATTCCTCCATACAGATTCTCTCCAGATCCTTCTAATTTCAAGGTCCACGCTGGTGGACTCTCCTCTTCAGTTCACCCCACAGGTTTTCTATGAGTTTCAGGTCAGGGGACTGGGATAGCTATGACAGGACCTTGATTTTGTGATCAGTAAACCATTTTTGTGTTGAGTTTGATGTATGTTTTGGATCATTGTCCTGCTGATGATCCAACCATGGCCCACTTTAAGCTTTCTGGCAGAGGCAGTCAGGTTTTCATTTAATATCTGTTGATATTTGATAGAGACCATGATGCCATGTATCCTAACAAAATATCCAGGTCCTCTGGCAGAAAATCAGACCCAAAACTTTAAAGAGCCACCTCCATATTTAACCGTGGGCATGAGGTACTTTTCCATATGGCTACCTCTCTGTGTGAGCCAAAACCACCTCTGGTGTTTACTGCCAAAAATCTCTATTTTGGTTTCATCTGACCATAGAACCCGATCCCATTTGAAGTTCCAGTAGTGTCTGGCAACCTGAAGACGCTCGAGTTTGTTTTTGGATGAGAGTAGAGGCGTTTTTCTTGAAACCCTTCCAAACAACTTGTGGTGATGTAGGAGACTTTGGATTGTAGTTTTGGAGACTTTCTGACTCCAAGACGCAACTAACTTCTGCAGTTCTTCTGCTGTGATCCTTGGAGATTTTTTGGTCACTCCTTTGGAACCATCCTCTTCACAGTGCATTGAGACAATATAGACACACGTCCAATTCCAGGTCGATTCATAACATTTCCAGTTGACTGGAACTTCTTAATTATTGCCCTGACGGTGGAAATGAAGAATTTTCAATGCTTGTGCTATTTTCGTATAGCCACGTCCCATTTTGTGAAGTTCAACAACCTTTTGCTGCACATCACAGCTATATTCCTTGGTCTTACCCATTGTTATGAATGACTAAGGGAATTTGGCCTGTATGTTAACTCACATTTATATCCCTGTAAAACAGGAAGTCATGGTTGAACAATTTCCTATTCCTAGTTACTGTACTAAAAAATGTAAAATATCAAAGGGAATATACTTCTAATATATTTTTCTCATATGAATTTGTAGGGGTTCCAATAATTGTTGCACACTTATATCTATCCATCCATTTTCTATACTGCGTATCCTTAATGGGTTGTGGGGAACCTGGAGCCTATCTCAGGAGGCATGAGGCACAAGTCAGGGGACACCCTGGACAGGTGCCAATCCATTACAGGGCACAATCACACACACATTCACACACTCCAATGCCAATCTGCTATTTTGTGGATACTGACAATAATAAATTCTCATAACTGATGCTACATAAATTTAGCCTACATGTCTTTGGACTGGGGGAGGAAACTGGAGTACCTGGAGGAAACCCCCAAAGCAGAGGGAGAACATGTAAACTTCGCACGCACAGGGCCATGACAGGAATCAAACCCTTAACCCTGAAGGTGTGAGGCGAATGTGCTAACCACTGAGCCACATTAAACCTATGTTTTGTTTGCAATTGTTTCATATCCATGAGAGCACAGTATTTTTTGTGATTCAGCAAGGATCAAAATAAATAAAAATGTATTCCTTTTTAAATAAAAAAGATTTTCACAGCCTTCTCTTCTCATATTTACCAAGGGTGCCAATATTAGTAGAGGGCACTATATATGCCTGAGATAAACCAACATTTCAGTATAACTGGAAATCAAACATATCCTCTTTTGAATGAAGAGTAAAAATCATTTGCATAAAAAAAAGCAACTTACTTGGTCAAAATAAATAAATAAATAAATAAATAAAATATATATATTTATGACTCTTGTTTTGATGGGAAAAAGATAACAATAAGGGTAGCATAGTGCTCTTTGTTTCAATCATACTAGTGCAGATTATCATTAGTTTTGTGTAGCATCGGTTATGAGAATTTATTATTGTCAGTATACACAAAATAGCAAGTACACATCTGTACTGTACACGTGTTTTATTAGAAACAATCCAAAATCTAGTGGAAAGCCTTTCCCAGAAAAGTGGAGGCTATTATAGCAGCAAAGCAAGAACAACTCAATGCCCATGTTTTTGGAATGGGACGTTCAATACTTGGGTGTCTACATACTTTAGGCCATACAGTATAGCATTGACACATATGTAGCACTGACATCATTTTCAGGTTTTCAGAATTTCAGGTCCCTGAAGGCATGTGAGTATACTACCCCATTGCAGAATATGTGAGCAAGGACAATGCCTCTGATGTGTATGCTCAGATACACGATATGGCCAAAAGTATGTGGACACCTAACCATCACATATATCATATGTGGTTCTTCCTCAAACAGTTGCCACAAAGTTTGAAACACTCAATTGTATAGAATGTCTTTGTATGCTGTAGCATTACAATTTCCTTTCAGTGGAACTAAGACAGCATGACAGTACCCCTGTGCACAAAGCGAGCTCCATAAAGACGTTGTTTGCCATGGTTGGAGTGGAAAAACTCGAGTGTCCTGCACAGAGCCCTGACCTCAACTCCATTGATCACCTGACTGAGTGCCAGGCATCCTCACCTAACATAACTAATGCTCTTATGGCTGAATGAGCTTAAATCTGTACAGCCTTGCTCCAAAATCTAGTGGAAAGAAGGGCCTTCTCAGAAGAATGGAGGTTATTATAACAGCAAAGGGAGGACTACATCCGGAATGGGATGTTCAACACGCACATGGTCAGGTGTGCACCAATCTTCAGACACTATATAGTGTACTTTCCTGATATGTCGCTTTCTGGCTTTTAAACTACATGCAGTGTTTGACTTTTAACAGAGAGAGCAGGAATTATTAATATTTTTCAAGTACAGCTGTTTTATAAGAGCTGTCAAGCATGTGCACAGTAATCCCACAAATCCCCCACACACAGTAATCCCACAAATCTGATGACAAGAAACGACATGCTATTTAGTCCAATCAAACATCTCAGAAAGACGAAAAAAATTGCCACAAAATGCTAGGGATTTAGGGATAAATGCACATAGTTCCTTAATATTTTTTTGAGTATGACATTATTTTTAGTATGTTATTTCACATGACATGTTCTGTAATACATACATAGACATAACATTTTATGCTTAATAGCAAAGATACAACAACAACAACAACAACAACAACAATAATAATAATAATACTCACATAATCCAGTTTGGGCATCACAGTCCTACAGCCTCCCATCTTGAATTTGAACAGGTTGAATATTTCCTCTGGATGTCCTAATGACTTCAGGATATCCATGTTTTTTATTATTATTATTATTATTATTATTATTATTATTATTTTTTAGTTTAACATGCGGTGAGAGTGTGTTCAGCTTGTGTACCGGTTTTTGTACATTTCACGGAGATGGTCTTTTTCTACTCTGGTTGGATACACAGCAAAATTCCCTCCCACCTGGGTGTGCAAGCAGGCAATCCTTTTTAAATAGCATGAACCGTCAGATCAACTGACGTTTGTGATTGGTTTCGTGTCATGGGCTCAGAGTCGAGCAGCCAATAGGCGTTCAGAGAGGCTAGTGTGATGCCCCGCCTCACCTGGCGTGTGCTCGCTTTATTGCCAAGGAAAGCTCTGATTGGTTTGGAGCTAAGTCATGTTCAGCCTTAAATATTATCATCAAAACAATGTTTCTACAGTATGTGGTTAGCTTATCTGTCGGTATGTACATGCTTGAATATGATTAGTGATCATTGCAGTAATTTATTTTGTTTTAGAAAAGGTTTTAAATACATCATTACATAATTTCTTTCCTGCATAATGTATTTCTCAAATCTTCAGTCATTTTCATAGAGACCATAGATATATAAATAAATAGCAAAAAGAGTCTTGTTTGATTCTTATTTATTTAATTAAGTTCCTCTGTAAGATCGGCTACTCTGAGAAAAAAAAAGAGATATAAAGTTCAATGCACTGTTACAGCTTGTAATATTTGTCCTTTGTCCAATGTAGTGTCCTTGTACAACACACTGAGGTTAACCATAATAATAATAATAATAATAATGGAGCAAGGTGTCAGTACATACAGCATACATACATTTTTATACATTGGAAAAAAAACAATTCATGAGTTTTTCTCACAGTCGAATGAACAAAAGTTTAAACACTTTAAAATATAACGTGGATCCTCATCTAGATCTACTCCGACTTATGCTTAGAATTCGGACCCAGTGCTATAGGCTACCTGTGAACATGAAGAAAGACTCAACCCTGTTTGCTTCAAGTCAATAAATATTAGGCGTTCTTCTTAAAATTAAGAGGAAAAAAAATCTAATTAAAGTGAAGAATTTGCAGTGCGTCATTGAATATTATTTTTCGTTAATTATTGAAAGAGATTTTGGCTCGTCATGAATTGAAATCCTGTTTCAGTTTTCTGTGCCTTTAAAAAAAAATCTTAATTTCAATATGAGGAAATGACAGGCCTCTTACTGTCACATTGTTTATGTAGGTGTATTATGTGTGTATTACTTTCTATTCAATAACTACTTGACATATTCACAGTTATGTGAATAATAATATGTTGATGCTGCTTATTATGGGTGTTTTTAATGCTCTCAAAGTCAAACTGTAACTCAAACATGATAGGTTTTGACCATATGAGGAGTGCTTTACTGAATATATCCTCTTGAGAATTCTCTCTCGAATCTTTATTTGAAGAGGTGATTCTTGGAAAGGGAGTGTACTTTTTTATATATATAATGAAAGTTAGCACAGCTAGTAGTAAACACATAGATGTTTTCAGTAATAGAACACTGAGAGCAATGAATGAAAGCAGTAAAGGCACATGGGGCCTTTATATTTTAGTTGTATTTTTTAGTCATTGTTAAGTAACTTTCTTTACAAATACTGAAGACACTTTATCAGTGGAGTAATTCCAGCAGTCTGTGAGTATTTGACCAGGATACGTTCCTGAACGTTGGTCTTAGGTATCAGGCACGTGACTCTTGTGAAGCTTCATTGGTTTCTGTCATTTCTCAGTTCAGCTGTTCTTATAGTATCTTCCACAGTGTCATGGTTGTGTTTGATGTGTTTTATATGGTTGTTGTTGTTGTTGTTTTTTTGGGGTTTTTTTTTGGGGGGGTGCCCCGTTCAGTCCCGTTTGCCATCACTGGTTTGCTATGAGTCCTGACAGAAACTGCAACATTTGACTGAAAGACAACAGGTTCATGTGAGGATCAGGCTGTTCCAAGGCTCATTTTTGGAGCTGGGTGCTACAGTATGGGCTCCTGGAGAGAGCTTCAGTGATGAAGCCCCACTTTGGCCTCCCATGTATGAGATCTAGATTGAAAGTAGTTATTAGTAGTACTCCTCAACCTCAAGCATGCACATGTCTGATTATGCAATCTTCTGTACTCACCTGTGTATGTATGTTATGATGGGAATAGAGAGTGGGCGTGTCTGGCTCAGTCTTGATTGGACGGGGTTCTACTGCGTGGCCACCAGTGTTGGCTGCATTAGAAGGGGTGTGGCCTTCATTCCCAGGGTTTCCTGTCAAACATCATGTAAGCATTCTTTATTATTTGTTCATTTTTATTGATCATTTATCTGTATTTTTTTTTCACTTTTTCATCCCCATGTGTCTATTAGAACAGGGGTTCTCAAACTTTTTGCAGAGAGGGACCCCTTTGTAAAAATATAAATAAATTCCACAAACCCCCTCAGTACAGATTTATTTTATGAACATAATACCACTAGTCAATTTATAGGCCTCATTTATCAAGCTGGATAGAAATTAATTTATTCGTACACAAATTTGCTCATATCTGTATTGGACTTTAAAGGCGATTGGTATTTATCAAAGTGCACACGTGAGTACGAAGAAAATCAGCATTACAGAAACTTTCCTTTCATCCGGCAGGAATTTTTTGTTTGGTTCGGCCTACGAAAACACTTATACACGACTTTACTAAAAGATTGAGAAATGACCACCATTGTTGTTTATTAGAGCTTTTTGTTCTCAAACTTTACACCCATAGAGTACATGGTAATAAAATTTACATCATTTTCTACTAGGTCTACTTGTTTTTAAATAAATGATTGAAGTTTGGCTTAAATTAATTAAATTCAAATGACCATTTAAATAGGCTAATGATTACCAAAGCTCAGTATACAGTAGGGTCCAAAAGTCTGAGACTGTTTGGCATTCTTTTTCAATTTAACACAACGGTTTTCCTTACAAATTATATTATAAGCAGCAACTTGTGAAAAGTAGAATCTTTACGTGAATGTCCGAATTTCTTAGTATTTGGTGTGTCCCCATTTTGCTTTAATGACAGTGTGCAATCGAGCTGGAACAGGCTCCACAAGTTTATGTAAAACCTTCTGATCCATTTTAGATCAAATCCATTTGGGCTTGGGCAGGATTTGGGCAGGATTTGAGCAGGATTTGGGCAGTGGTAGCCCAGTAGTTAAGATGTTGGGCTATTGCTTGAAAGGTTGTGAGTTCAAACCCCAGCAATACCAAGCTGCCACTGTTGGGCCCTTGGGCAACACCCTTAACGCTCAAATGTGTAAATGAAATAAATGTAAACTGCTCTGGATAAGGGTGTCTGCAAAATACCATCAAATGTAAAATTCATTGGAGTGTTGTCTGGACACGTGCTACAATGGAAGAGATAAGACCCACTGAAAAGCTGACCTTTTGTACCAAGCAGTTAACATGGTCAATATCACACATTTGCTTACCTAGAAATTGTGCAGCATCTTGAATATTGAATAGTCAACATGTTGCAAATTTCTTTTTTCTTTTATTTTTAAAAATTATTATTATTATTATTATTATTATTATTATTATTATTATTATTATTATTATTATTATTATTTAGAATTTTCAGAATTCTAAAATGTTCTGCTTATTTCCACTTTTAAATAAAATAACCCACCGCCCCACCCCGGATTTTCAGCGTTGTCTCAGACTTCTGGACCCCACTGTAGACCCCCTGGCTACGCTTCACTGACCCCCTGGGGGTTTCCCCACCACCTGCTTTGAGAACCACAGTGTAAGAAGACACTTTCATACCAGGCTTAGACTTGTTGAGGTTTTTGGGTTTGCGCTTGCGTGTCTGAATGCCTTCCTTTTTCATGGCAAGAGGACGAGGAACCTGTTTTGGAGAAAATTAATAAATTTGTGATTCATTTGTGGTAAACCTACATATCAAGACTTTGTATGTAAAGCCATATCTGCTTTGACCTTACTGAGAATCAAAAGCTTATGCCTTCTCAGTGTCATATCTTTATAATATACAGAAAACTATATTATTCCAAACTCTTGAAATAGTGATGCATACACATAATATATAGAGTTTTAAAAAAATGATTTTATGCTTTTATATTACATTTAATAATGTCATAAGTGTAGGACACCCATCTTGGCCTGGTTTCTCTTTGTGCTGGCAGTAGTTTAATCATAACTCCAGTTAATTTGGATTTTGAAGTCTCTCATCACACATATTGAAAATATTGCTGCTTTGGCTCTCACCCCATGTAGCTTCATGTAGAGGCCACAGGCATTGCACACAGGCTCTCCTTCTGCATTTCGTCTCCACAGAGTGGTGGTTGTGGTGTGGCAGTTAGTACAGGAAAGGCCCACTCTCCTGGAAGCAGACTGAATGGGTGTGTGTAAGAAAAAGAGAAAGAGACAGTTGTTATCTTCTGGTGTTAACTTCTGTTATTATGGTACATAAGTGCATCTCTTTCCATGTGAAGGCCGAGAAACAGATCATCCTGTCACTCCTGAACAGTGTTGAGTAAGTTACTCAAAAAAAGCAATCCACTACAGCTGACTAATTACTACTTTAAAATTGTAATCTGATTACATTACTGATTACTGCAGGTAAAAAGTAATCAGATTACTAATTACTTTACTTTCATGCTACTTTCAAAACCCATCAAACCTACAAAAATACACGACAAAGTGAAACTCGTAGTTCTTTCAGTAATTTTAGCACGCGTCAATGTATGACACGATCAGAAAAGGTCGTTTTTTTTCATAAAACTTGCCTCGGGTGTTGTCACTGTTTGTAGGTCTACCACACTGATAAAATATAAAACTTTTCTAACTAGGCTAGTTTGGTGTTGCTAGCCAAGAGGAGGCACAACTAAGCTCTCATTGTATGGGTTTAGCTGCTACAGTGCCATGCAGAGTACATTATCTTTCCTTATGCTCTGCTCATATCATGTTCATGTAAACTGGAACTCATATAGACATTTACACACCTTGTTTTCCCGCTCAGCATCAGCGGATGTTACTGTTTCTGTTTCAACCGCTTTACTGGTTAAAAATAAAATTAGTGTATATCTATTTTTCATCACACTGACTGTGAGCTAGCGTTTGGCAGAATTGAGAGACTGTCAGCCAATAAGACACAAGTATTTTAACGTATTTTCCTGTAAACCCTGTCTGATTATTCTCGCCTCAGTTAACTGAATATATAAAATTACAACACTGCTGTCTTCTTTTACTGACGTTCAGTTACGCAGTGACAAACTGTTCCAAGTGGAGAATTATTCAGGGCTAAAGAAAAAATCTTCGGGGCGACAGCCCTGAATACTCAGGTCAGGTTACACCTCTGGCAGCCACGCAAAACCTGATTTATTTACTTAATATTGTGTTCTTAACAACAGATTTGAAACACAAGTAATGTAATTTTATAGACGTCAGTAACTAATCAAATTACATAAATTTAAAATGTAATGCGTTACATTACTGCGTTATCAGAAAAAGTAATTAGTTTACAGTAATGCAGTATACCCAATTCTGCTCCCGAGTAACGCAAGAGAAAAGCATTCACCCTTTCTTTAGGGGCCATGCTGTCTGGGTTTGAGAGATTGCTTTACTCTCTACCCTGTCAATCAGGGATACTAGCCAATCGCAAGCATCTGTGAGCTCATGTACTGTATGTGGAAGAGGGTAGATAGCGCTTAAGTCTGTGTGTGTTATGGTGCTGTGTGATGCAGCAGTTTGAAAGCATGTGGTTGGCTGTGTTCACGTGTCTTGGAGGAAGCATGGAATAATAGCAAAGCAAAAAGAAACCCAGATCTTCCTATCCATTATTATTTATTTTCTACTTTATAATTTGCAAGTAAAGTTAATTAAGTTGTGGCCATGACTTCAAGTTCTTCAGGACCTCAAACTGAGTTCCTCATGGCCATCAATTGAGTTGAGTTCCTTGAGCTCTAGCTCTTAGTACTTACCTACTGACAATAATTGTATTTTAAAAATGACTGCGATACAGAGAAATCAATTGAATTAGACCAATGGGTCCACAGGAAGCTAAGCATGGAGAAGACTGACAATATTAACACTTCAATCTTGAAATGGTGTATAAAGACATACTGGTATTCCTAAGTGGATACACCTTAATTTCACTTTAACCAAATTCTCCAAGCAAAAAGCCTTTATTTTTTTGCCTGTTCCTCCCAAAGAATTAACTAAGGACCCAATAATAAGTATGACTTTCCCTCAACATATCAAGTCATGGGCTCAAGTTATGCAATTCATAGCTATGACTTTGGTATCTCATGGCGAGAACATAAAAATATATGGCCACTTAGTTAGTGGCCTCATAATATTAACTTGTAGCCTTAATATATTACTTCATGGCCAAGTCTTATTACAAAATAACCACCATGTCACCTCAGCACCTAAATCTATTTTTGGAATCTATTTTTGTTTTCTATCAAATGATTTAATTCTTTTTGTTTGCGTAATTCAGTACTACATTTACCATATGTTACTATAGCCTTAATTGTACTACAGACTCTTTCTTAAACATAACATTTCTTTCCAGCTTCTCATCCAGATGGTCGTTCAAGTCGTTCTTATTAGCATATAAGAACTCTAATGCACTATTAGAGTAGTGTCTCTAATAAGACACTACTTTCACAGTTATGCTTTTTACATCCAAAAACTAATACATGATGTTGCAAACTGAATTTTGACTCACGAGTCGTCTCTGGGGTTTGATCAGTGGCCTGTTGATGCCATTCATCTTGTGGTAGAGTCCACACGCATTACACAGGTAATGACCGGTCCCGTCTCGTCGCCACAAAGGAGTGGACATGGCCCCGCAGTTCACACACTCTCGGCCTTCTGCGAAATCATCGAACAGATCTGAAAGGCAGTGAAGGAGAAAGAGAAAGAATACATTCAAATGATTCACATGGTCAAATCAGCGATGGTGAGGGGTTTGGAGTGATGTATCCTGACATTGTGGCTTAGTGGTTAGCATGGTGGCTTAGTGGTTAGCACGTTTGCCTCACACCTTCAGGGTCTGTGGTTCAATTCCCACCGTGGCCCTGTGTGTGCGGAGTTTGCATGTTCTTGCTGTGCTCCGGTTTCCTCCAGGTACTCTAGTTTCCTCCCCCAGTCCAAAGACATGCATGGTAGGCTGATTAGTATGTCTTTGGACTGGGGGAGGAAACCGGAGTGTCTATAGTGTATGAATGGGTGTGTGAGTGTGTATGTGAGTGGCACCCTGTCCTGGGTGTACCCCGCCTTGTGCCCAATGCTCCCTGGGATAGGCACCAGATTCCGCCACGACCCTGAAGAAGGAATAAGCGGTAGAAGATAATGTGTGGTACTTGGAGTACCTTTTAAAAAGACATATGGAAATGAGTTTGGTAATTGTAGTTTTTTTATTACACTTTCCTAACAGTATCCTAGCACTGTTAGCTTAGACTTGCATCTATGCAAATTTATCTTTCCATAAAATTAATCCTTCTGTAGTTTATAGTGTTATAGTATTAAATATCCTAATGTGTGCTGTAACATTGTTTCTTATATTGGTTAGCTAGCTACACATATATCTATTTTTTACTAGCTGCTCATTTAGCATGTTAAATGTAAACACTGCTAGCATTACCCTTGCTAACTATACATATATTTATACACACCACACGCACACACAATGTGTAGAAAAGTAATTTCCTTTAAAATGGCTGCTTAAGATGAATCGAATTGTAAAACATTACAATTTTCTGTCACACTGCTAAGAAATGTGCTTTTGTGCTTATACCTGTCCTTTCATTCAAATGATTCTGCTAATCGCTTAAAATTTTCTTTGTAGGTTTACAGGTTTTGTTTTTTTTTTTGTTTTTTATACTGGCGATTAAATTGAAAGATAAATTTGCCTGCGTACTTGGCATACCGAAGCTTAACTTTGTTTCTTTGTTTCTAACTTTGGCAGCATAAACTAATACATCACCAGCCTTCCACAAGAGAATTTGCTATAGATCTAGTTGTAAAGGTTAATACCCAAACAAAACTAGCTGGAGAAATTACAACTAGGTATTTAGCTGTGAATAATCGTTGTGGTTACTTGAGTAGTCACTTAAAAAGGGGTGCGGCCTGGGGAGCTGACAATTAGTAGAGTTATCTTGCAGTGATTTAAAAAAACAAAACAACAACAATCCACTTATATCAGGCTGAAATCAGAAGAAAATGCTGGATCAGATATCTGCTCGAATTTTAAGCATGTTTTAATTTCGAAAGCGACATTCATTTTATATTGTTACATACTGTATACAGTATTGTTTTATATAGTTCTTTTGCACTGTTAAATTTAATTGGCTAACTTATGTGAATTCTTTCAATTAAAAACACACATGGGGTCGACTTAAGATTTCAGTATTTGTATCAAGCTAAAATAAAGTGCTTCATGCCATCACTACAATCCATCCCTAACCCAAGCATAATTAAAAAGCCTGTCCAGCAAAGGTTTCTACTGTATACAGTATTAACAGATAAGGCAACAACTGTTGTCTGTTTTGACCAGCAGGAGGGGTCATTTCTCATGTTTTAGCCTTCTGCATCTGCTGGTGGTTCTGCTTTTTCTCTGCATGAGGCAGGTCGTCTTTTTATAACGAAAAGCTGCTCTGTATATAGAGCAGAAAAATCCAGCTAATCTTTGTAAATGGAAACAACATAAAGTGCCTGAGAGAGCTTCTTAACAGCCATGCTGAAGGATCGATCAGCATGGACAAATGGAATGAAAGAGAGGAGCAATTTCTCTGTGTATATTTCATTACTGTGACTAGTCTTGAAAAAGACTTCAATTAGTGTCAAAGCTCAATTTAAGTTAATCCTCTTTCAATGCAAGATCTCTTAAGACTCTCTGGGATTGCTCATATTAGCCGACTGTAAAAAAAAAAAAAAAAAAAAAAAAAAAAAAAAAGGAAGGAAGAAAGAAAAAAAATCAATGTTTATGAATACTATTTATTTAGCAGAATTTATGATACTGCTCCAGTATACACAAGGCCATGTTCTCAATCAGAAGAAAACACAGGGCTCAGTGGTTAAAGGGTTACTGATCAGAAGGTCAGGAGTTCAATCCCCAGCACTGCCAAGCTACCACTGTTGGGCCCTTGGGCAAGGCCCTTAACCCTCAATTGCTCAGTTGTATAAAATGAGATAAATGTAAGTTGCTCTGGATAAGGCCGTCTGCCAAAATGCCAGGAAATGTAAATGTAAAATGAATATAACTGTCGCATAAGTCAATAGCTTTCCTTCTGTAAAATACTGTGCATTCATGATGTACAGTAAGGCATAATAAACAAGGAACTAAATAGGCTATTAAATATTAACTCAACAACGCACAATATGTTATCAGTGGTGGAATGAAAAGTGAAAAAAAGGGCAAAGGTATTATTCATTTTCTTTTAGCATGAGAACTGAAATGAATTCTTTAGTGTGAAAGTAGTTATAGAAACAAAAACATGAAATGCAAATAACAGACATATTTGAATATTTGTTTCTGCATCAAATAAAAGGCTACGTATTGTTAAGCAGCAAGTTTTTTTCAGGTTAAAATCATAGAAGGGAGGTATATAATATACAACAATAAAAGTGCTGTTGAGTAAATGCCGTAATAGAAATGGTAGTTGTGAAGAAAGTTGAGAGCTGGCCATATTTATTTATTTATTTATTTTACATCATTGTTTATTTATTTATTTTACATCAATGAGTCCATGCTTTGGGATACAGATGAGTACTTCACTTACCCTTTACTACATCTACAATAAGTACTTTAACCTGCCACTTTATTAGGAACACCTGTACCCCTGCTTACTCGTGTAATTATCCATTTTGCCAATCGTGCAAGAGCATTTAACTTCTTTTAGGGTTTATATTCAATTATCAGAATGGGAAACAAATATAGTTTCAGTGACTTTGACTGTGGCATGGTTGTTGGTACCAGATGAGATGATTTGAGTATTTTCAGAAATCTCCAGGGATTTTTCCACACACAGCAGTCTCTAGAGTAGTGTGAAATACAAAAACGCCTGGTTGATAGAGAGGTTAGAAGAGAATGGCCAGACTGGATTGAGCTCAGAGGAAAGCTACGATAACTAAAATAACCACTCTTTTATAACCAAGGTGAGCAGATACACATCTCAGAATGTACAACACGTCGAGGCAGATGGGCTACAGGAATAGAAGACAACACCGGGTTCCATAACAGAGCAGAATCTGAGGCTAGAGTGGGTAACGAAAATGGACATTCAAAAAGTCTCAAAATCGTCATAGCTTCGATCTACATTTCAGATAACCCTTGATTCTCTCTAAGGAATTTGGATGTTGCAGAACTGAAGACACACAAAGGCCTTTTTCCAAGGTTCTCAGCAAAACTGCTACAATCCTAACCTTGAGACTGGTGAGAGACAGCACACACAAGAAGAACAATGAACAAAAGAACACTGGCACCATCAGTGCAAAATCAGTTCATCTTCTCACCATATACAGTACAAACATGCAGATGGTTTTACTGCATTTTTTAAATTTATTTAAATCAGCCTCAATGAGATACTGATACAGTTATTCACATTACTCCTTCCTGCCAATTACAAAATTCCACAAAGCACAGTAATGACAAGATTATGAACTGTCAAAATATTTATAATCCCTGATTGATTATAGATACAAAGCATACTGTGGTCATGTGTGGTCTGCTTTCTCGGAATCTCATCTAACAACTAACTAACAATCAACAATGTCTCTGCCATTATTGATCAGTAATTTATCTATTTAGCATATTATTATTATTATTATTATTATTATTATTATTATTATTTAATTTGCATCAGAAAAATTAGCTTACATTTTTTATTTTATACTATCTTTACATATATTTACCAGTATTTTGCTTGTAAGATGCATGTTTCCTGTAAATTACTGTACATTTGAAATGGTTTACATTATGTGTCTCAGAGAAGCCCTTTCTGGACTGGTGACCCTTACAGGTATTTTCCCTCGGTTGTTTTTGATTCATTTGACTTCTTCTGGATTTAGTCTTAATAACAACCTGAATATGTCCTATTTATCAAGCAATTCTGAGGGTGAAATTAAGCATTTGTCGACTTTACTTGGTGTTAACTGTTAATTGTGATTAGATGGACTTTAGGGGGCAGGTCATTCTGGTCATCACTGAATGTGTTCTTTCAACACAGCAGACTTTGCTATGGACTTTTCCCTTTTGTAAGAATTTCACGCTGGCAAACATAATAATTCCTTCCAATATAAACCTGAATGAGCCACATTTCCATTCTGCCCATTATTTTTAGTGCTGACTTAGTCATTATTAGCCGGCTCAAAGTCCACTGCTGTTCCCCACTGATAGATAGCAAACTGATAGAGGTGCAAGCGATGCTCTTCTGTTCACATCCCCGTGCAATAACCCAGAAACAGTCCAGCAGTGATCCAATCAATCTGGAACATCAGGAGTGTGTGATTAGATAAGAGAGGGCTAATATTTAAGCCCGCGTTATTATTTAAGCTATTAGTCACGTGTTTGATTCTTAGTGCCCTTCTCTTATTTTCTCTTGCATGAGTATTACTGATGAATGAATAATTCACAGAGATCTTAGTATAACCCTTGGGTCTGTTTGATTCATGAATTAAGAAATCTAAAAATTAGTTTGATAACAAATCTCAAATGGACAGGGTTCAATATTTTAGTTTAGTTATTTATTTAACACTAAGCATGCTTTAAATAGAGTTTTGTCATTTAGTCAGTAGTGAATACATATGCATATATGCGTATATATATATATATATATATATATATATATATATATATATATATATATATATATATATATATATACACACACACACACATACACACACGCCCCCACACCCACACACGCATATATATATATATATATATATATATATATATATATATATATATATATATATATATATATATATATATATATATAAAGGTTAAACATGAAGCTTATGTAATTGTACTTTAATTTTGCAATGTAATTTTAATAGGTTAAATAAATAAAAAGCAATCAAATTTTGTTTCACAGTAGACAGCGGTATGTTAAATATTGTTAATTGCTTTAGGATTTTTTTTTTTTAGCCTACAGGAAGCCCTTTAATTCACTTTTCCCGACGTGAAATCATTAAGGTAAAAATGTATTAATTAATTAATTTTAAAACAGCATAACAAGCCTCCTATTCGTTTCTTTTCCTGAACACACTAAGATCCCATAAATTACAATTTAACAAGATTATTGTCCCATATCTGTTGTTTAAATCACAAATCAAATCTGGTCACGAGTTCACGACTTTCGATTACATTGTTTAACTAGAAACACCTGGGTTTGATTAACTCATTCATATTTATTCAGGGGAGGAAGATTTCATGCGTTAAATTCGGTGCACGCATTATTTACATTTTTAATGCGTTTATTTCTTTGATTGTCACCTCTCAATCACCCATTGAGGTGTCACACTACTGATTTTCGACTTCTCATACAAAGCAAAAAAAACAAACAAAACAAAACAAACAACAACAACAACAAAACATATTTTAAGATTATTTCAAAGCTTTTGTTTGTTGTTTGTTTGTTTGTTTGTTTGTTGAATCTTTTCCTGCCTGTTTCAAAAACCTAGATCGCATTTAGATATTTATAGTTTATGTTTTTAATCTAGCAAACTAGGCCCACGGCTTAAAAAGCCGATTTTTTTGTTTTAATTCCATGCAAGAAATTAATTTTTATTTAGTCGGCTATTTTTCTTCGGGAAAGGAATTATTTTGCCTAAATCCTGCCTAATGAAAATAATTTAGAATCATTTTAAATAGAAAGGAAAAGGACATGTAGCCTATGTAATTAACCTGATAACTACTACTACTACTACTACTACTACTACTACTACTACTACTACTAATAATAATAATAATAATAATAATTATTATTATTATTGCAATTATAATAATAATAATAGACTAGCTTT